>NC_053393.1:471464607-471764607 GCF_905171765.1 Bufo bufo | reverse complement strand
GGGGGGGACCCGATGGCATGGATCTCACAGGCCACGAAAGCTGTATGAGTAATACATACAGAAGTATTGGAATGCATTGTAAAGGAATATACCCCCAAAAGTTCAAGTCACAAAGTGGGACAAAAAATAAAGTGAAAAAAAAGTTGAAAAAATAAAGTTTTCCCCCCAAAAATTAAAAGTTTCAAGTAAAAATAAACAAAAACGTCATTTTCCCCAAATAAAGTAAAAAAAAAAAAGGTATAAGATAGGGGAAAAAAAAAAGTATACATGTTAGGTATCGCCGCGTCAGTATCGACCGGCTCTATAAACATATCACATGACCTAACCCCTCAGATGAACACCGTAAAAAATAAAAACTGTGCTAAATAAACAATTTTTTTGTCACCTTACATCACAAAAAGTACAACAGCAAGCGATCTAAAAGGCGTTTGCCCACCAAAATAGTACCAATCTAACCATCACCCCATCCCGCAAAAAAAGAGCCCCTACCTGAGAAATTCGCCCAAATAATAAAAAAAACTATGGCTCAGAATATGGAGACACTAAAACATAATTTTATTTGTTTGAAAAAAGCTGTTATTGTGTAAAACTTACATAAATAAAAAAAAAGTATACATATTTGGTATCGCCGCGTTCGTATCGACCGGCTCTATAAAAATATCACATGACCTAACCTCTCAGATGAACACCGTAAAAAAATAAAAATAAAAACTGTGATAAATAAACCATTTTTTGTCACCTTACATCACAAAAAGTGTAATAGCACGCGATCAAAAAGTCACACGCACCCCAAAATAGTGCCAATAAAACCATCATCTCACCCCGCAAAAATCATACCCTACCCAAGGTAATCGCCCAAAAAACTGAAAAAATTCTGGCTCTCAGACTATGGAAACACTAAAACATGATTTTTTTTGCTTCAAAAATGAAATCATTGTGTAAAACTTACATAAATAGAAAAAAGTATACATATTAGGTATCGCCGCATCTGTGACAACCTGGTCTATAAAAATATCACATGATCTAACCTGTCAGATGAATGTTGTAAATAACAAAAAATAAAAACGGTGCCAAAACAGCTATTTATTGTTATCTTGCCTCACAAAAAGTGTAATATAGAGCAACAAAAAATCATATGTACCCTAAACTAGTACCAACAATACTGCCACCCTATCCCGTATTTTCTAAAATGGGGCCACTTTTTTGGAGTTTCTACTCTAGGGGTGCATCAGGGGGGCTTCAATCGGGACATGGTGTCAAAAAAACCAGTCCAGCAAAATCTGCCTTCCAAAAACCGTATGGCATTCCTTTCCTTCTGCGCCCTGCCGTGTGCCCGTACAGCGGTTTACGACCACATATAGGGTGTTTCTGTAAACTACAGAATCAGGGCCATAAATATTGAGTTTGGTTTGGCTGTTAACCCTTGCTTTGTAAACGGAAAAAAATTATTAAAATGGAAAATCTGCCAAAAAAGTGAAATTTTGAAATTGTATCTCTACAGTTGCAAGAAAAAGTATGTGAACCCTTTGGAATGATATGGATTTCTGCACAAATTGGTCATAAAATGTGATCTGATCTTCATCTAAGTCACAACAATAGACAATCACAGTCTGCTTAAACTAATAACACACAAAGAATTAAATGTTACCATGTTTTTATTGAACACACCATGTAAACATTCACAGTGCAGATGGAAAAAGTATGTGAACCCTTGGATTTAATAACTGGTTGAACCTCCTTTGGCAGCAATAACTTCAACCAAACGTTTCCTGTAGTTGCAGATCAGACGTGCACAATGGTCAGGAGTAATCCTTGACCATTCCTTTTTACAGAAATGTTTCAGTTCAGCAATATTCTTGGGATGTCTGGTGTGAATCGCTTTCTTGAGATCATGCCACAGCATCTCAATCGGGTTGAGGTCAGGACTCTGACTGGGCCACTCCAGAAGGCGTATTTTCTTCTGTTTAAGCCATTCTGTTGTTGATTTACTTCTATGCTTTGGGTCGTTGTCCTGTTGCAGCACCCATCTTCTGTTGAGCTTCAGCTGGTGGACAGATGGCCCTAAGTTCTCCTGCAAAATGTCTTAATAAACTTGGGAATTCATTTTTCCTTCGATGATAGCAATCCGTCCAGGCCCTGACGCAGCAAAGCAGCCCCAAACCATGATGCCCCCACCACCATACTTCACAGTTGGGATGAGGTTTTGATGTTGGTGTGCTGTGCCTCTCTTTCTCCACACATAGTGTTGTGTGTTTCTTCCAAACAACTCAACTTTGGTTTCATCTGTCCACAGAATATTTTGCCAGTACTGCTGTGGAACATCCAGGTGCTCTTGTGCAAACTGTAAACGTGCAGCAATGTTTTTTTGGACAGCAGTGGCTTCCTCTGTGGTCTCCTCCCATGAAATCCATTCTTGTTTAGTGTTTTACGTATCGTAGATTCGCTAACAGGGATCTTAGCATATGCCAGAGACTTTTGTAAGTCTTTAGCTGACACGCTAGGATTTTTCTTCACCTCATTTAGCAGTCTGTGCTGTGCTCTTGCAGTCATCTTTACAGGACGGCCACTCCTAGGGAGAGAAGCAGCAGTGCTGAACTTTCTCCATTTATAGACAATTTGTCTTACCGTGGACTGATGAACAGCAAGGCTTTTGGAGATACTTTTATAACCCTTTCCAGCTTTATGCAAGTCAACAATTCTTAATTGTAGATCTTCTGAGATCTCTTTTGTGCAAGGCATCATTCACATCAGGCAATGTTTCTTGTGAAAAACAAACCCAGAACTGGTGTCTGTTTTTTATAGGGCAGGGCAGCTGTAACCAAGACCTCAAATCTCATCTCATTGATTGGACTCCAGTTGGCTGACACCTCACTCCAATTAGCTCTTGGAAATGTCATTAGTCTAGAGGTTCACATACTTTTTCCACCTGCACTGTGAATGTTTACATGGTGTGTTCAATAAAAACATGGTAACATTTAATTCTTTGTGTGTTATTAGTTTAAGCAGACGGTGATTGTCTATTGTTGTGACTTAGATCAAGATCAGATCACATTTTATGACCAATTTGTGCAGAAATCCATATCATTCCAAAGGGTTCACATACTTTTTCTTGCAACTGTATTTTCTATTAATTCTTGTGGAACACCTAAAGGGTTAATGACGTTTGTAAAAATCAGTTTTGAATACCTTGAGGGGTGTAGTTTCTTAGATGGGGTCACTTTTATGGAGTTTCTACTCAAGGGGTGCATCAGGGGGGCTTCAAATGGGACATGGTGTCCAAAAAAACAGTCCAGCAAAACCTGCCTTCCAAAAACAGTATGGCATTCCTTTCCTTCTGCGCCCTGCCGTGTGCCCGTACAGCGGTTTGCAACCACATATGGGGTGTTTCTGTAAACTACAGAATCAGGGCCATAAATATTGAGTTTGGTTTGGCTGTTAACCCTTGCTTTGTAACTGGAAACAAATTATTAAAATGGAAAATCTGCCAAAAAAGTGAAAATTTTAAATTGTATCTCTATTTTACATTAATTCTTGTGGAACACCTAAAGGGTTAACAAAGTTTATAAAATCCGTTTTGAATACCTTGAGGGGTGTAGTTTCTAGAATGGGGTCATTTTTGGGTGGTTTCTATTATGTAAGCCTCGCAAAGTGACTTCAGACCTGTACTGGTCCCTAAAAATTGGGTTTTTGAAAATTTCTGAAAAATTTCAAGATTTGCTTCTAAACTTCTAAGCCTTGTAACATCCCCAAAAAATAAAATATCATTCCCAAAATGATCCAAACATGAAGTAGACATATGGGGAATGTAAAGTAATAACTATTTTTAGAGGTATTACTATGTATTATAGAAGTAGAGAAATTGAAACTTGTAAATTTGCTATTTTTTACAAATTTTTTGTAAATTTGGTATTTTTTTGTTATAAATAAAAATTGATTTTATTTTTACTTCATTTTACCAGTGTCATAAAGTACAATATGTGACAAAAAACAATCTCAGAATGGCCTGGATAAGTCAAAGCGTTTTTAAGTTATCAGCACTTAAAGTGACACTGGTCAGATTTGCAAAAAATGGCCTGGTCCTTAAGGGGTTAAAAGAACAAAAAATATAAAATTGGATTAAAAACATGGCTAATGAAATACCCCCTCTTGAAAAAAATAAAAATAATAATAGTTGAAATTCGATATCACGTGGTCGTCACAGGTGTTGAATTTCTCCGTGGCCCCAAACATTAGCCATTCACCAGACAGAAAAAGCCTTATATGCCGCAGTATTCACCTAAGACAGGGACCATCATTTGTTCTGGGTGGTGGCGGATATTTGTGGGCTGTCTAGAGGAAATTCAATTAAACGTGGTCGTCACAGGTGTTGAATTCCTACAAGATCCATGCCTCATTCATTTTTAGAAATGTGAGGTAGTCCACACTGTCATGAGCTAGGCGAGTGTGCTTATCGGTCACGATCCCCCCTGCTTCGCTGAATGTCCTTTCGGATAGGAAACTCGACGAGGGGCAAGCCAAGAGTTCCATGGCAAATTGTGGCAGCTTTGGCCACAGGTCAAGCCTGCACACCCAGTAGTCCAGGGGTTGCTCGCTTCTCAGAGCGTCCACATCGGCCGTTAACCCGATGTAGTCGGACACCTGTCGGTCTAGGCGTTCCCTGAGGCTGGATCCAGAGGGCGGCTGTTGATGGGTTGTCTGCAAGAATGATCTCATATCCAAAGTGACCAACACATCTTCAAACCGCCCTCTTCTTGCATGCGCTGTAGGATTGGTACCCGCAACTGTTTCTCTGTGGGTGGAAATTCTTCTGCCAGCGCCCGCAACAGCAGAATGCAGCATCTCTCGCAGCAAGGCCTGGAACTTCTGCATTCTGACAGCCCTCTGTGATGCTGGTAACATGTCTGCCATTTTGTGTTTGTAACGGGGGTCTAAGTACGTTGCCACCCAGTACTGGTCTTTTCCCTTCATGCTTTTTATACGGGGGTCCCTCTTCAAACACTGGAGCATGAAGGCCCCCATTTGCACTAAATTGGAAGCGATGGAGCGGCCTGGCTCCTGCTCATCGCCCAGGAGAATGTCGTCCTCTGTCTCCTCCCCCCATCCACGGACAACACCAGGGATCCCAGAAAAGTTTAAAGCCTGCTCTTCTTGCTCCTCCTCCTCCTCCAAAGCACATCCTCCTATGAGTCCTGTTGACTTGTCTCAGATGGAGTAGCCTTCCTGGGAATTCATTCAGCATTGCGACTTCCTCATCTTCCTGCTCCTCAACGGCCTGATCAATGACACGACGCAATGCACGCTCCATAAAGAAGGCATAAGCTACGATGTCACTGATAGCGCCCTGGCTGCGACTGACCAGTTTGGTGATCTCATCAAATGGCCGCAGAAGTCTGCATGCGTCATGCATGAGCAGCCACTGGCACGGTGAAAAGAAACCAAGTTCCCCAGAACCTGTCCTGCCGCAGAGTTCGTACAGGTAGTCGTTAATGGCACGTTTCTGCTGGAGCAGCCTATCAAGCATATACAAGGTGGAGTTCCAGCGCGTTGGGCAGTCACAAATCAGACGTCTGACAGGCAGGTGGTGTCGCCGCTGACCATCAGCAAGGCGAGTCAGGGCCGTGTAAGATCTTCTAAAATGGCCAATGATTTACCTAGCCTGTCGCAAAACGTCCTGGAACCCAAGATATTTGGCAACGAATCGCTGCACGACTAAGTTCAGGATGTGTGTTATTTTGCCCTTTTTCAACGCGCTTAGCAGATTGGCACCGTCGCCGCACACCACTTTACCAACTGTCAAATTGATCGGCCTGTGACCGCAGAGCATAAAGCAGTGCAGGACCGGTGTGGCTCTTGGCTTCCAGGCACAACAGCTGCAGCATAGCATGGCAACGTCTCACCTGGCAAGTCAAATAGGTTCTGGAGAGCTGGGGGGGGGGGGGGGGTACAGCGAAAGAGGCGGTAGAAATAACTTCACTTGCTGCTGAACATGGCCATATAGCTCTGGGATGCCCTTCTGGGAGAAATATTTCCTTCCGGGGACCTTCCATTGCGGTGTGCCAAATGCCATCTAAAGGCCTCCGAGTCCACCAGTTTATATGGCAGTAGTTGGCGGGCTAGCAGTACCGACAAGCCTGCGGACACCCGTATGGCACGAGGGTTATCCAGCATTATCAACTTTTTACATTTGAACATTTGGGCCACAGAAGCCTGCCTTTTGCCAGATGAACGCGACAACGTCATGGTGGAAAGTGGAGTGGAGTACAAATGGGAGGAGAGAGGAAAAGGGGAAGAGGCAGGACGTGGAGCGCCGGTAGTGTGGCTTTGTGGGTTCTGACGGTGTTGTTCACACTGGGCTTGGTGATGGGAGGCCAGGTGCCTCCTTAAGGCTGTCGTCCCTAGGTGAGTGTTAGGCTTTCCGCGACTTATGAGTTCACAGCACAGGCTGCAGATGGCAACACTATTGTCAGCAGCTGACACGTTAAAAAAAGCCCACACTGCGGAACCATGTGCCGGTGTCCTGGGAGCGCAAGATGCGACCGTGCATGGTGGATGGCTTGCTCCAGATACATTTGCAGTCTGCTGTTTGCCTCCGGTGCACTGCGAGTTCTGCCTTCTTATCCTCCTTCTCCTCCCTGTCTGCTGCTCCGTCTCTCCCTCTGAACTCCTGTCATCTTCCTCTCTTGTGGGCATCCACGTGACGTCCATTGACACGTCATCATCACCACCTTCACCACCACTGACATTAGAGATCTTGGAGTATGCCACTTTCTATGTTAGAAAATATATTATAAGTATATCACACCCCTCTGTATGTCACACCTATCAATAACACCTATACCAGTCCTTAAAAGGACTTTTGTGGCCCTATTAGCTAGCTTTTTGTGTTTCTAACAGCCTGTCCCTGCTCCACACAGCAACCTCTCCCTACACTGGCAAAACACAGAATGTAAAATGGCGGCCAGATCAGGTTTATTTATAAGGTAGGGGGTGTGTCCATGTGCTGAAACGTCTCAATTGGCTGTCCTGTCCCACCTGATGGATGTGTCATGGATCAGAGTTCGGCGCTAAGCAAAAAAATCTGGCGCATGTGAATATCGCCATATGTTCGCATGTTCGGCGAATTGCGAATGAGAAAAGTCCGCCGCGAAACGACCGCCGGGCAAACTGCAAGGCCATCTCTATTAAGTGGTGAGCTTCCGATAATCACTAGAACAGAATGAGGGAAAGACTGTGCTTGTGATCCATCCTCCCCTTGCACTTTGCATCAGCCTGTGTAATAGGCCGATGAAATCGAGTGCTGATCGATATTTCCGGCCCCTTGAAATAGAGCAGTGTGACAATGCAGACCCAAGATCAAAAAAGGTTGTGCACTCCTGATCTAGAGTTATATCAAAGTGCAGAACTTTCACCTGCACGTTCATGAATGTCATCTTTTATTTAATAGTACCTGGCATTTAGATTTAATTACATATATGAGCGTGTAACCAGCCTCATAGTGTCATAGGCTTCAATTACTGACAGTGTTTGAATAAAAGTTGTCATAATGATGGGAATGTCTGTCACATGCGGTTAATGGAAATATGCAAACCACAATAGACTCTAAGCATTTCTTCCAGTGTACAGAGTGTAATTCTGTTGTTTGATATAATATGTGGTTAAAATTAACATGCTGTGCGAGAGTGGCTCCCATTACACTTGTGAACCTGTTTATTATATATGTGAATTTCAATTTACACTTCATATAAAAGAACATTATGTTCTTAAGTGGGCAGACATTCTGCATGACGTAAATTTAAAAGGTTAGGATCCTAATGAAAGAATAAAAATGGGTCTGGGGACTGATAATCCGAAGGATACTGAATAGGAATTATAAATAGTAATGCGTAGAATTATCTGTATGGAGAAATGAAGTTCCCCGCTATTTATAATGCAATAAAATGTCTTATGTTTAAACTGAGAGTTCAGAATATTACAAAACCAGCAGCATATCCTGCTAAGTACCTGTGGGCCTAAATAGTCTTCAAAATGACATTCACTAGATAACGAAACACTTGGTGGCAAAATAGAGAGTTACATAGTTATCTGAAGAAAAAACAGCAATCTGGAAGAATACATTTGGTCCTTATGGCAACACATCCTGCTCACGTTGAGTCAGCTCGCTTTTATCATGGGAACACGTCTTGTTATAGCAATTTATCATAATCTAGCTTTTATTTGTTATAGCAGATAAGGTACTGAAAGAGGAGATCTGTACAAGGGCCAGAGTCCCCATGAAGACAGTAAGTGACAAAGGAAAACACTGGCCCACCATGACTAAAATGATTGCTCTTAAAATGTATGCGATGTCACATTGTAGATATATTTATGAAGCAAATGCTCCAAAAAAACTATAATCCAATAAACCTTGCTTGACGATTGGTGTAATGTAGTGGGACAAATATTTTGGCCTTCTGGAAATGGGGCATGGCTTAATATGTGACAATTTGCACCAAAATTGTGTCAAAATTTTGGCACAAAAATTTGTGGCAAAGTGAGCCAACCAATAGGTGGGATAAAGTTATACTAAATTGCATATCCATTCACCAAATTTATCATCCAGCATGATCCACTACAGTATGTTACATTTAGTGCATCTTTAGACTGCCTGCCTAAAGCTGGCCATACACAATTAACAGATACGGCTGAATGATTATTCGGCTGACGGCTATCCAACACCCTTCATCCCCCACTCCCCCATTGGCTCCCCGATACACATATATACGTTTGACTTGGCTGAATGTGTATCCAGAGGAGAAAGCTGCCAGACACTTCCGGCAGCGGCTTATCTCTGAGGAGAACAACAGGATTGAGCTAAAATATCAATTTTTCCAGATCCCTCTCAGGATGGGGATATATGGGGAGCTCCCCATACACATAAGGGTCTATTCACACGTCCATAGTGCATTGCGAATCCGCAATACACCTGGCCAGCACCCCCATAGAAATGCCAATTCTTGTCCGCAATTGCGGACAAGAATAGGACATGTTCTATTTTCTTTCCGGAGCCACGGACCGGAAGATCAGCGGCACGCTCCGGAAATGAGGATGCTCTCCGCATCCATTCCGTCCCCATAGAGAATGAATGGGTCCTCAAATTGCGAAACGGATATGGACCCATTATTATGGACGTGTGAATGGAGCCAATAGACTAAAATGTATGAAGCCCTTAAGTTTACACTAAGGCCTCTTGGCCACGACCGTATGCCCTTTGAGATATATGGTCCATGAGCGGGCCAAATGTCCCGGAGCGGCATTGATTGTGCGCATGGGAGCGCACAGCATCATAGATTACAATGATGCTGTGGACATCAGGCCACCCGCGGTGCTATTGTTCCGCACTCATATGATCATATGAGTGCAGGACAATAGTCCTGCGGGCGGCCCGACGCACACAACATCATTGTAATCTGTGATGCTGTGTGCTCCTGTGCGCACGATCAATGCTGCTCGCTCACGGACAGTATATATCGGGGGGCATACGGTTGTGGGCAAGAGGCCTAAATTAGTAAATCTGCCCCATTCTTTTTTAACTCAAGTCCTAAAGTTCACCCAAATATCCCATCACCAGCAGAAATTCCTAACCCACAGGCAGTAGTTATAGCTCTAAACATATCGTAAACTATGATCTTTTGGAAGTATTTTTGAACTTAAGTAACTTGGAGTTCTTGAGCCCAGATACAAAAACTACAATAGGGCTCCCAACTATAACACATGTTTATAGTACTGGTCTCCTCATATCCCAAAACCAAACTTTTTGAGGCTACTTAAGGGTACTTTCACACCAGCGGTTTTCTTTTCCGGTGTTAAGTTCTGTCACAGGAGCTCAATACCAGAAAAAAAACTGATCAGTTTTATCCTAAAGCATTCTGAATGGAGAGCATTCCGTTCAGTATGCATCAAAATGCGTCAGTTCAGTCCCTCTTACGTTTTTTTGGTTGGAGAAAATACTGCAGCATGCTGCAGTTTTCTCTCCGTCCAAAAATCCTGAACACTTGTTGGAATGCCAGTTCCGGCATTCATTTCCATTGAAGTGTATTAAGTGTTCCGGCAAAACTGATCCGTATTTCCGGTCTGCGCATGCGCAGACCTTTAAAAATGCGCAGACCTTTAAAAATGCGAATAATAAATAAATACGGGATCCGTTTTTTCCGCATGACACCGGAGAGACGGATAGGGTATTGCAATGCATTTGTCAGACGCATACGTCTGACAAATGCCATCCGTTTGCGTCAGGATTGCAGTATTCGGCAGCCAGTTCCAGCAATGGAACTGCCTGCTGGAATCCTCTGCCGCAAGTGTGAAAGTACCCTTAGGATCCAGGGACCATGTGTAAACACAACCTCTGCATCCCTATCGTTTACACCATCTACATTTTAGACAGGTTTAGTAAACCTGCCCCATTGTTTGAGACATATAAAATAGCCAAACTTACAGAAATAAAACATATTTTTAGTATTGAACAGAGTTCACGTAGATCCTCTTGTAGCAGTTTTGTTCATTTTAATAGTACCCATTATTGTTTATTACATCTCACTCTTGTGTAGAAATGCAAAAGATGAAAATATTGGTCATACTCTAGAGAAGGAAAAGGGAAAACAACAATAGAACACTCTTTAATACACTCTTTAAAGGGGCATGAATACAAAAAGATGCTGCAATAAAAGAAAAACATTTGTGCTTCATGTAATTTACCAGGTATGGGAACTTCTCTTGGACCCAAGTAAAAGGTTTTTCTTATTTTGCCACTATTTCACAGTATGTGGTCCTTGTCACAGTTTAATGAACAGCTCTGTGTCCAGACTGAGAAAGAAACAGTCCTTGCTCCCTCCCTTCAAGCCGGAAGACCCAACATTTCCAGTACCAATCAGCAACTGATTTACATCCAACTACTTTGCTGCATATGCTCTAACTGTTCTAACACTTTTTTTTAAATCATCTATTACCAGGTGCTGAAGTAGGAGCTGCACTTGTGCTCTGTTGTCTAAGGGTGCATAAAGGCCTCCACCACAAAAGAAGAAACTATTAGGCCCCTTTCACACCACGGGGGAGAATTCTGTGCGGGTGCAATGCATGAGGTGAACACATTGCACCCACACTGAATCCGGATCCATTCATTTCAATGGGGCTGTGCAGATGAGCGGTGATTTTCACGCATCACTTGTGCATTGTGTGAAAATCGCAGCAAGCTCTATATTGTGCGTTTTTCACGCAACGCAGGCCTCATAGCAGTGAATGTGGCTGCGTGAAAATCGCAATGATCCGCAAGCAAGTGCGGATGCGGTGCAATTTTCACGCATGGTTGCTAGGTAATGATCGGGATGGGGACCCGATCTTTAATATTTTCCTTTATAACATGGTTATAAGGGAAAATAATAGCATTCTTAATACCGGATGCTAAGTAAATTAGGGATGAAGGGGTTAAAAAATTAAAAATAAATAATTAAACTCCCCGCATCCACTTGTTCGCGCAGCCCGGCTTGTCTTCTTTCTTCTTCTTTGAGGACCTGGGAGGAAAAGGACCTTTGGTGACGTCACTGCGCTAATCACATGGTCCGTCACATGGTCCATCACCATTATGATGGACCATGTGATGAGAGCAGTGACGTCACCAAAGGTCCTTTTCCTCTTAGGTCCTCAAAGAAGAAGAAAGAAGACGAGCCGGGCTGCGCGAACAAGTGGATGAGGTGAGTTTAATTTTTTTATTTCGTTTTTTAACCCCTCCATCCCTAATTTACGCGCGTGTGCAAAACGCATTAAAACGCTTTGCACTTGCGTGGAAAAATCGCACATTTTCCTGCAACGCATGTGTGAAAGAGGCCTTATGTGGCACATAATAGGTAGGGGTCTACTTAATCATTAGCTTCAAACTATTAATCTGGTTATTATCGCCTACACTAAACAAACTCAATAATAATAGTATGCAGTACACAAAGCCTTTTGTGCGAAGCAAAGGTGTTGTCTTGATTGGCATGAAATCAGCAGTCACCTTTTAACCGTCCCAGAACCAGGGTAATTTTGGTCTTCAGGACCAGACACACTTTATCCATTTTTCACATGCATTGATTAGGCTAATGGCTATTTCATTTTTTTGGCTGGTGACATGATTTGTTTCTGCATTTTTAGGGGATAACTAAGTTTTTTCACATAAATTTATACACCCAATTTGTAGCTGTTTTTTTTTTTAAGCATTTTGAGGCTGATTATTTGCTACTGGTATGATGATGATTTGTGCAGGATGGAGTATGTTTTGCATATTTTTAAATATGCATTTTTTTACCTCAAAGGGACATTCAAACCTTTTGAATGTAAATCAAAACTTAATTTTTGATATGCACTTTGTTACAGACAGTAGTTGTGGAACTACTGTGCCAACGAAATGGTTTGGCATAGTACTAAACCCTAAGGGCGTGATTCTGGAGCCCCCCCGGTATTCACCCTTTAAACCCTGTACATAAATGTGGACTTAACTTTGCAGGTTAGCAATTAGACAGCTACCTCCTGGTATAGTCTTGGTGTACTTGGCAGCTGAAACACACGGGTCAGAGAAGGTACAGAATAGGTGCTTATTCATAACTAGGTAGGCACAATGCATGCAAATCCAAGGCAAACACATCATACAGGTAAGGGTATTTTCACACTAGTGTTAGAAGAATCCGGCAGGCAGTTCCGTTGACTATGTAAATTCTCATGCAAACGGAGATCATTTGTTTCCGGATGCGGATCTGTCTGACAAATGCATTGAAATACCGGATCCGTCTCTCTGGTGTCACCCGGAAAAACTGATCCAGTATTTATTTTTTTCACATTTTTAACGATAGTGTGAAAGTACCCTTACAGACAAAACACGCAGCCCTGGCGTACAGACAGACTTCAGGAACCCAGACATACAGATTACAGGAACCCACACAGCCATAGCAATGCATTTGCAGTAGGGCACAAGATGTCTATGCGAAAGGAAGCACAAGATGCTAACACTAATGCTACAGAACACAGTTCAGAAAAAGCAGGTACAGGAAAATGGACTAAAGCTGGCACACACTGACAGACAGATAAGCTCCATACAGACTCTAGCAAGCACAAACAATCTATAACAAGGTCAAGCAACCAGAGTACATAGAATGCATAGAACAGACACAGGGAAATGGCATGCAGTACTTGATCAGAATTCAGACACGTACATAACCAGAACGATACAGACACAAACTGAGAAATAAACTCCAACATAGGGCACAGACAGACTCCAAATGGATAAAAGCAAGACATAGCATGTTGCACAACTAGGGCAGGTCACAAAACTCAAGAGACATATAGCAGGCTGACACAGAACTCAGGAGCATATATAGCAGACGTAACAAGTTCATAAGACAAACAGATGAACTCACACAGCCAAGGAATGATTAACCCTCACAAAATATAGAACTGAGAAGGAATACAAGCACATTGGCACAATTCACACCACAAGTAACCAACACCAGGGTAAATCGAGCAGGGGCAACATGGACTGCCATTGAACACAATGGCTCCAATTCAAACCCGCATGCTACTGATGCTGACACACACAGTACAATGACAACAAGTGAAACACCATTGTGACACACTTCATGTTGGCATGAATAAAATACAATATATTCATCTGAGATGTTTAGCATTGGACTTTAAAGATTCCTGTATTCTGCATGTCCAGGAATCAGGGTCACATTTAGGGTCCATTCACACATCCGTATGTGTTTTGCGGATCCGCCCTCAAATTCCCTTGTATCATCCCTAGGTCCGGCCGAGATCCCACGCCTGTGCACTGCTTTGCTGGACCGGGGCATGCGCACTAGTTGAATTGATGCCGTGCTTACAATGGGCATCACAGTGTGCATGATCTCGGCCGGACCTAGGAATGATACAAGGGAATAGGATGGCGGGCAAAGGAAGAGGCTGGGGAGGAGTAACGCTAAAAGAAGGCAGAGCAGCCTGGGCTCCTACACTGAACGCCGCCCCTGGGCACTTGCGAGCCCTTATTTGCATATGAAATAAACGTCGGTTTTCCTGCTTCTGGATGTCTAATGAAAATAACAAAGGTACCATTACATTCATGTTTAGGTGTGCTACAGCGCCATGTAAGCGCTGTATATGGTTATATAGTGACAAACTCCTTTTAATATTTAGAAAAATAAATCTACCTTCTTGATACATCTTAGTTTAAAAAAGCTTTTAGTATTTTATCAATTAGTGTACTCACCCCTTGTTAGTGTAAAGTGTAGAATGATGAAGAAGTCAGTCCAATCAATGATTCCTCATTGCATTACCTGACTGTGTCTTTAGTAGATGTGTCGCCTTTAGATAATTTGTAAAGGGGCTGTTTCACTACAACATTTCCTGATTCCCTATTACAGGGATCTGCAACCTTCGGCACACCAGCTGCTGTGAAACTACTACTCCCAGCATGCACACTTAATCAGCTATGCTTGTAGCTTCTCTAGAAATGAAAGGAGGATTCTGGGAGTTGTAGTTTCAGAACAGCTGGAGTGCCGGAGATTGCTGATCCCTGCCCTATTGGGTCATGTATTACCTCTGGGTAGCCTGGCCTTTCTTGCGTTACGTGGATGGACATTCATAACAGCCACCCTCTTGAGGTTTTTGTAAGGCCAGAGGTGCATTGATAAGCTGATCACAGAGCTGACTACAGTATAAAAGAGGATTACTATGATGAGATTAAAAAAACACCAAAAAAAAACTTTCATTTGTACATTGGCTCCTGTAACGGATCTCCTAGCACCCCGACCGGGTACCTCCGTTGAATGGATGCTCCTAGTGCTTTCCGAGGACTCCAAGTACTCCACTTGACACCGTACGCACTGCAGACCCCACGAACCGCCGAAGCTTGGTTGAGGTCTCACCGTCTCCTACCCACCCTGGACCTACGACAAGGCTCCAGGCTCCAGTGGGTGAACCTCTCCTAAAACCAGAGACAGGAACAGCTCTTAAAAGAGCTAGTAGTTTTAGCCAGGGGAGTATAGCAAATCTCCCAGCGTATAGAAATCCCCCAGTGTCGATCAGTTACCCAAACACCAGCCTCAACATGATGAAGGATAAAACAGGCACAACACATCCCCACAATGCATAATGGTTTCCTCCTCTCTGCCCTGGAGACACCTGAGGAGCAATTCAATTATCTCTCAGGACAAAGAGAAATCGCCAATACACATGTGGAGACAACAGGACAGAAATCACCACCCAAACACACAATGTCACACCCCCACAGCAAACACAGACATTTAACATATCCCTAGATAGCTCAAGTCTGAGTGCATATCATTAGGTGAATGGCACTCAGAATGCACGAATACAATAAAATTAGCTATCTGGGTACCCTCACATAACAAAATACAATTCCAAAGACAGATTTAAGCTGTGCGGCCGGTCTGTCTTCTCCTTTAAAGTTAGTATGGGCCATAATCCTGAGGCAAGAGGCTGGTAAACAGGCCTCTCCAAAACCCAGTGGCGAGGTTGGTTTCGCCACAGCCCCTTTTCCAGCCACATTGAGTCCCTGCTGGACTAGAAGTGACTTAGTCCCATGACTGCTGCAGCCAATTATTGGCCTCAGTATTCACATGTGCTAGAATGGTACATCACTAGCGGGGACGTGCTGTTCAATGTTCAAGCACATGTGACCACTGAGGCCAGAGATTGGCCACAATTTCCATCGGATCAAGCCACTTCCGGTCCAGCAAGGCAAGCATGGCAAGGACAGGCGTTTTTTTTTTTTTTCTTTCAATGGGCACAGGTTCTGAGGATTAGGTTGGTCGGCTCCTAGATCAGACAACCTCTTTAACTGTTCTGATCATCCTATTGGTACATTTCTACTATTTGTAGTAGAATAGTAATAGAATAGTCTGCTGGAAATCTGTTCGTGTTGGTTCTCCACTACAAATTGTGTGAACTAATTTTCTTTTTACCATCCATCTACTTTTTGTGTCTTACTTCTGGCCTGCTTAATTTTAAAAGCATTTTATTATACTTTGTTCATTGAAGTATAGAAAATTGCTTATTATGATGGCTTTGTCCTATCTATTTCCACTGGCTTGAAACATGTACCAATCAGAAATAATTTCACGTTCATCTTAGTTTGGAATAATTAGCTGGCTATTTTACATGAAAAGGGACATTAACAGCAAAAGATGTGTCCTTGCATGGCTTTTCCTTGTAATATTGTTTCAATCAATTAATGCAATTTCTGAAGGTCAATTACATTTTGCCTGTAGCCGGGTGTAAATGAAGCGTTACACTACCTCCTAATGTCTGTACACTGTACTAGATGTAGCAAGCCTGCATGCATTTGCTTCAACTGTATGAAAAAAGTATAGCATCTGGGGCTTATATTTGGCAGCTCATTTTGATTGTTCACACAGAACAATTGAAAAATGTATGGGGCTATGGCATTTTAGACGCTGGTCTTAATAAACCTGTGCTGGCGCTTGATGCGGCTAAGGCTACTTTCACACTAGCGTTCGGGTGTCCGCTCGTGCGCTCCGTTTGAAGGGGCTCACGAGCGGCCCCGAACGCATCCATCTGGCCCCAATGCATTCTCAGTGGAGGCGGATCCACTGAGAATGCATCCGCCTGCCAGCGCTCAGCCTCCGCTCCGCTCAGTGAGCGGACACCTGAATGCTGCTTGCAGCGTTCGGGTGTCCGCCTGGCCGTGCGGAGGCGAGCGGATCCGTCCAGACTTACAATGTAAGTCAATGGGGACGGATCCGCTTGAAGATGACACCATATGGCTCAATCTTCAAGCGCATCCGTTCCCCATTGACTTACAATGTAAAGTCTGAACGGATCCACTCAGGCTACTTTCATACTTAGAAAATTTTCTAAGTTTTAATGCAGACGGATCCGTTCTGAACGGATGCGAACGTCTGCATTATCGGAGCGGATCCGTCTGATGAAACATCAGACGGATCCGCTCCGAACGCTAGTGTGAAAGTAGCCTTAGTTAATAAAATTTAGTCCAACTGTAACTTTAAACCCATGTGTACTGGTTTATGTTGCTACTTTAGTGTAAAAGTGAGGCCCAGCAATGTGATCACTTTGAAAGTTGGAAAAGGCATAACATCTAAATTAACATGGCTGTTATGTCCATAGTAATACGACCTAATGTGACTGCAAAATGACTGCCACCGAAATATTGGGTTGACCAGAGGAGGAAATCAGAGAAAATTGGTAACTACTAAATCTCGCTTTCTCACTGCAGATCCTAATGTAAGCAAAACAAAAAAACGTATAAGGGTACTTTCCCACTTGCGGCAGAGTGTTCTGGCAAGCAGTTCTGTCGCCAAACTGCCTGCCGGATCCATCAAAACGTATGCCAACTGATGGCATTTGTAAGACTGATCAGGATCCTGAACCGTCTTACAAATGCATTGAAATGCCGGATCCGTCTTTCCGGTGTCCTCCGGAAAAACGGATCCGGCATTCATTTTTTTCAAAATTTTTTTGGTGCGCAGACCGGAAGGACGGATCCGGCATCGCGGTATTTTGAATGCCGGATCCGGCACTAATACATTCCTATGGAAAAAAATGCCAGATCCCGCATTCAGGCAAGTGTTCCGTTTTTTTGGCCGGAGATAAAACTGTAGCATGCTGCTGTATTATCTCCGTCCTGAACAGTCAAAAAGAATGAACTGAAGACATCCTGATGCATCCTGAACGGATTGCTCTCCATTCACAATGCATGGGGATAAAACTGATCAGTTCTTTTCCGGTATAGAGCCCCTAAGACGGAACTCTCTGCCGGAAAAGAAAAACGCTAGTGTGAAAGTACCCTAAAGCATGAGCTCTGGCGTGGATTTGTTATGTTTATCCCAGACTAGGTTTAATGCGGACCAGGAAGTTAGTTCACCTGGTGGCACTAAACCTTCTCTTGCACCCTCTTGTCATGAACTTACCTGGCGGTGCTCCGGTGGCAGGTACCGTCACACCATGGTGGCGTTGTCGCTCTGTTCTGTTGCCATGGCACAAGCCTTACTGACACGGGAGTTGCTCAGCCTATCAGGGAGCAGAGGCGTTGCACCTATCAGGCGTCAATCCGGCGTCTCAGCCAGAGGGAGTTTTCCTATCCTCATTATCGTGTGTTGTACTGCTGATCAGATATCTGGTTCTGTGACGTTCGGATTGTCCCTGAACTTGCTACTGACTGCCATAAATTTTCTGATGTGATCTCTAGGCCTGACCCCAGCTGGTATTTGACTCCATGTTTGTATTTTGTCATGGTTCTGGCACATCTCTGTGGTTTGGACTCTGGTCTGATTTGAATTTGCTTTTAAATTCTGATCTAGTCCTGGTTTTGCCTACCTAGCCAGGAAGGGACTGTCGTCCAGTTGTGGGCTGTCACTTTAGGATGGATCTTGCAAGTAGGTAGAAACAGTAGTGCAGATGAGTTCAATGTTTTACCATTCCCTACCGTGACACCTCCTTTTAAATAGAATCGGCTCCCACCTGACACTTTGGTTACCGCAGCTGGTTGCATTTGCAGCCATTTCATCTCTGGTCACTGCAGCCATGTTAGCAATTTGAGACTCACTTGGGTCACATTAACTCCCTCAACCAGGGAATGCATGCTTTATTCAAAACTACTGCTCCACTTCTGCTGGGCAGGCTGCTCTCCTTCATGTTGCAACCCTTTTCAGGAACCTAGAAGACAGCTCTGTACTACTGCAGCAGCCACTGTATTAGGGTCACCTTGCTCTCACCCCCAGATGGAAGAAGAGAGCACACCATGTGGAACGTTTCACATACTGAACACCTCTTATTGGGCACCTCCTTTCATCACTTGTGTGGTGGCACGCTACCTACATCACCGATACTATAGCAACAGAGGCCAGTACACTTGCTAGAATTCCATTTGTGGTACAATCCATGTACAAAAAAGTTCACGGCCATATGAACCACATGAATTTCCCTTTAAAAACAATAGGACATGGATTTCACGCATTGAAATGTGTGAAAATTCCCTAAAAGTGAAACCAAATCAGTAGGAAATGTGCAGTATAATTACATTTGGGATTCTGTTCAACAACATTATCTAGTAAATTTTTGGTAAGGCGACCATTGTTCTACAAAGCCATTTTTTGTATTTTGCCTTTATGTTTTTATAGTAGATATGTGTTACAAATTCTGCATAGTTATTTTCACTATTCTTATGAGTGGGTTGTAAAATTATAAATGAATAGTCTCTGATATTAATGGGGTACTCTGCTTAAAATTATTCCATCTTATCTCCCAGATTTTGGAGATGCTGGAGGGTATGCTACATATTGAAAACATATTTAGTAGCTTCATTTTGAGTAACTTTAACGTCATACTTTTCAAAATGGAAGAGTTGTGGAGGTTCTATCTATAATACACCATATTCAAAAGCACTGGAAACGATTGTTGAGTGATTACAGTAGATGAACAGCTGACTTCCAGTGGTGGAGACACTATGAAACAGCTGATTGGCAGGGATGTGGGTGTCGTACCCCAACCTATCAAATATTGATCCAAAGGATAGTCCATCAATATTAAAATACTGGAAACCCCTTTAATCAGTTGATTCTCCCCTTCCATTTTTGAGTTGAACTTGTCTTATTTTTTATTCGAACTAACTATGCAACTATGTAAAAATAAGAAATTTGGAGGAAAGGATCTAATGCACGTAAAATAATTTTGGATTCTTTTCCGAAATCTTAAATAGCTGTCTAGTGACAATTCTGTTTTCAAGAAAGGAGCAATCTTGTCTCTATGCAAAAGAAAAACAGAAGCAGCACAATTCAGCAAGGTAATTTAGATAACTATTTTCAGAGGCATCCTCATCTCTTTGAGCACATTAACCTTTCTTTAATTATAACAAGGACAGCTTGTTTAGGTTGTGCATTGATTTAAAGCTGTTCCCATTTACATGCTCCTGAAAGCCTAACTTGGGTCTCTGGGCGCTAATGTCAATATATCGGCTGAAGCTTTATGGGAACAATGCTAAGGCATAGTACAATGTAAATCTTGTAAAGAGGAAACAGATAAGAGATGATCGTAGCACTGCGAGGAAATGAAAATAGGTTTTCTTGCTGTAGATTAATTAAGTGTATTAGAGTGGAACACACTGCAAAAGAGGGCAAAAGGATTAGAGGAGAGAAACAGACAAATGCATAAAGTACTGATATAGAGGAGGGATACAGTAGGCAGCTACTAGTAGATTAGGTGGTTTTATCATTGTTATAAACCATTGATTTTCCTAGAGAGCTAAATAGTAGAGCTTTAGGGGCACTTACAGGCTTATGGTGACACCTGCTCCTACACACCCTGAATGAGATGACTAATATGGTGGAGGAAACTTCTTTTCACAATGTTTTACAATCTATTTTCTTACATAAAAAATGCATTTTCATGTGAAAAAAAGAACCGCTTGAAGAGGAGCTGTCATATGTCTGTTTTAGTAACAACTTGCATTCCCCATGTAAGGACAATTCTGGAACATCTTTTCATTTAAATCTATGATGTGCCTCTGTTATTCCTGATTGAAGTTTATGAATGAATGGCTAGCAATCTTCACTAAAGGTCCAACTGCGTGTTACCAGTTAGGGTGTGTGTCCCTGCACAGTCTGCCACTAATAGCACTGATTGGACTGTGCAGGGACATACCCCCAACAGGTAGCTCCCAGTAGGACATTTATCGCAAACTGCTGAAAATTAATTCATAAATGTTTAGTAGGAATAAGGGAGGAACAGCAGAATATAGAGTTATATGAAAAGATGCTCCAGGATTTTTAGTGCTTGGGCAATGTAAGTTTAAACAATGTAAAATGTATGTTTCACAATCATCTACTTTTTTTATTTTGAGCCTGCATTTTTGTAAATGTTTTTCAATGCTTTGTCAATGTTTTTCATTTTTAATATGGTTTGTAAATACAAATCACAGAAAAAATGTATAGAACATCCTGCACGATATGATAATGAATGCCGCAGGTGTACATGGCTACATATATATAATCACAGAAAATAATGCACTATAATAATAGATGCAAGCATAACATATGGACTAAGTCCTCACTCAGTTTTTTTTTAATCAGATAATTTTTATTAACAATTTTATGTAAATTTCAAAAATAAAGAGAAATTTGTCCGTACAATATACATGTAACAACCAATAAAGGTATTACCAAAGCATTACACGATCAGTCATAGTATTAATTTCGTGAATACAATATCCATTGTACAAACCAATTTTCCCACCTCTTTTGATTTATAAACAAATGACCATCGCTCCCTACACAACTAAACCCCAAAACTGAAAAAATTATGGCTCTCAGACTATGGAGACACTAAAACATGATTTTTTTTGCTTCAAAAATGAAATCATTGTGTAAAACTTACATAAATAAAAAAAAGTATACATATTAGGTATCGCAGCGTCCGTAATAACTTGCTCTATAAAAATATCACATGACCTAACCCTTCAGGTGAATACCGTAAAAAATTTTAAATAAAAACCGTGTAAAAAAAGCAATTTTTTGTCACCTTACATCACAAAAAGTGTAATAGCAAGCGATCAAAATGTCACACGCACCCCAAAATAGTTCCAATAAAACTGTCATCTCATCCCACAAAAATCATACCCCACCCAAGGTAATAGCCCAAAAACTGAAAAAATTATGGCTCTCAGACTATGGAAACACTACAACATGATTTTTTTTGTTTCAAAAATGAAATCATTGTGTAAAACTTAAATAAAAAAAAGTATACATATTGGGTATCGCCGCGTCCGTATAGACCGACTCTATAAACATATCACATGACCTAACCCCTCAGATGAACACCGTAAAAATAAAAACTGTGCTAAATAAACCATTTTTTGGTCACCTTACATCACAAAAAGTACAACAGCAAGCGATCAAAAAGGCGTTTGCCCACCAAAATAGTACCAATCTAACTGTCACCTCATCCCGCAAAAAATTAGCCCCTACCTGAGACAATCGCTCAAAAAAAAAAAAAAACTATGGCTCAGAATATGGAGACACTAAAACATAATTTTTTTTGTTTCAAAAATGATATTATTGTGTAAAACTTACATAAATAAAAAAAAGTATACATACTAGGTATCGCCGCGTCCGTATCGACCGGCTCTATAAAAATATCACATGACCTAACCCCTCAGATAAACACAGTAAAAAATTAAAAATAAAACTGTGCTAAATAAATCATTTTGTGTCACCTTACATCACAAAAAGTGTAATAGCAAGCGATCAAAAAGTTATATGCACCCCAAAATAGTGCCAATCAAACCAGTCATCTCATTCCGTGAAAAATGAGACCCTACCTAAGAAAATCGCCCAAAAACTGAAAAAAACTATGGCTCTCAGAGTATGGAGACACTAAAACATGATTTTTTTTTTGTTTCAAAAATGATATTATTGTGTAAAACTTACATAAATAAAAAAGTATACATATTAGGTATCGCAGTGTCCGTAATAACTTGCTCTATAAAATATCACATGACCTAACCCTTCAGGTGAATACCGTAAAAAAAATTCAAATAAAAACCGTGTAAAAAAAGCTATTTTTTGTCACCTTACATCACAAAAAGTGTAATAGCAAGCGATCAAAATGTCACACGCACCCCAAAATAGTTCCAATAAAACCGTCATCTCATCCCACAAAAATAATACCCCACCCAAGGTAATCGCCCAAAAAACTGAAAAAATTGATGAATTTTGTTTCAAAATGAAATCATTGTGTAAAACTTACATAAATAAAAAAAAGTATACATATTAGGTATCGCCGCATCCGTGACAACCTGGTCTATAAAAATATCACATGATCTAACCTGTCAGATGAATGTTGTAAATAACAAAAAATAAAAACAGTGCCAAAACAGCTATTTCTTGTTACCTTGCCTCACAAAAAGTGTAATATGGAGCAACCAAAAATCATATGTACCCTAAACTAGTACCAACAAAACTGCCACCATATCCCGTAGTTTCTAAAATGGGGTCACTTTTTTGGAGTTTCTACTCTAGGGGTGCATCAGGGGGGCTTCAAATGGGACATGGTGTCAAAAAAATCAGTCCAGCAAAATCTGCCTGCCAAAAACTGTATGGCATTCCTTTCCTTCTGCGCCCTGCCGTGTGCCTGTACAGCGGTTTAAGACCACATATGGGGTGTTTCTGTAAACTACAGAATTAGGGCCATAAATATTGAGTTTTGTTTGGCTGTTAACCCTTGCTTTGTCACTGGGAAAAATGGATTAAAATGGAAAATTTGCCCAAAAATTTAAATTCTGAAATTTCATCTCTATTTGCCAATAACTCTTGTGGAACACCTAAAGGGTTAGCGACATTTGTAAAATCTGTTTTGAATATCTTGAGGTATGTAGTTTCTTTTTTTTTTTTTTTTTTTCTCTCAAGAAATTTTTTATTGTCAAATAAGCATAATAAATGGCGACAAGTATATTGTGGACGCAGCCACTCAAAAATTGAGACCAACATTTGAATTCAATGATTAGTGGACGCAGCCACCACTTTGATAGCTTGACAAATTTTATAATGTAGGAAGTCCTATGGCACCCACTCGGGTGCTGCCAACGTAGAACTTAGGACAACATTAAGGAAAAGAACCATAACGTTAGTACATTTGGTTACCAAGAAGGTAAATCAGGGAGGGAAATAGGGAAAAAGAAAGAAAATGAAGAAAATGGAAATAATGAAAAGACATCGATGGACATATAATTTCCTACGTAAGTTAAACCATATCAGGCCAGAATATGGTATCAGTCGAGAATCCGGTTTGGGAAGCTTGATTAACGGGGCATAGGGAATTTAGCAAGCCAAGGGGACCAAGAGGCATAAAAATACTTCTGCCTACCCGATCTCTGAGCCCATAGATGTTCAAAGATAACATGCGTGGAAAATCTTTCTGTTAGATCACTCAAGGAAGGAATCTTAGATGATTTCCAATGTTTAGCAATCAGGATTTTGGCCGATAGCAGAATATGACAGATTAAAATTCTGAACTGAGTGGGAATCATATCGATATCTAATGATAAGAGTGCCATAGCTGGAGACATTGTAAAACTGAGGTCTAAGACATCTTCTATTAGTCTTTTAACCTCCACCCAGAAGGGAAGGAGTCCAGCACATTCCCAAAATATGTGCATCAAATTGCCAGGCATCGTTTGACATCGCCAACATGTATTCTCCACATTGGGATAAAATCTAGTAAGTTTGACCGGGGTGAACTACCAACGTGTGAGAAGTTTGAGATAACATTCTAACAGGTTAGAACATTTTGTAGCTTTATAGGTAGAGGGGTGGGGTGTAGTTTCTTATATGGGGTCACTTTTATGGAGTTTCTACTCTAGGGGTGCATCAGGGGAGCTTCAAATGGGACATGGTGTCAAAAAAACCAGTCCAGCAAAACCTGCCTTCCAAAAACTGTATGGCATTCCTTTCCTTCTGCGCCCTGCCGTGTGCCCGTACAGCGGTTTACGACCACATATGGGGTGTTTCTGTAAACTACAGAATCAGGGCTATAAATATTGAGTTTGGTTTGGCTGTTAACCCTTGCTTTGTAACTGGAAAAAAATTATTAAAATGGAAAATCTGCCAAAAAAGTGAAATTTTGAAATTGTATCTCTATTTTCCATTAATTCTTGTGGAACACCTAAAGGGTTAACGACGTTTGTAAAATCAGTTTTGAATACCTTGAGGGGTGTAGTTTCTTAGATGGGGTCACTTTTATGGAGTTTCTATTCTAGGTGTGCATCAGGGGGGCTTCAAATGGGACATGGTGTCAAAAAAATCTGTCCAGCAAAACCTGCCTTCCAAAACCGTATGGCATTCCTTTCCTTCTGCGCCCTGCCGTGTGCCCGTACAGCGGTTTACGACAACATATGGGGTGTTTCTGTAAACTACAGAATCCGAGCCATAAATATTGAGTTTGGTTTGGCTGTTAACCCTTGCTTTGTGACTGGAAAAAAAAATTTAAATGGAAAATCAGCCAAAAAAGTGAAATTTTGAAATTGTATCTCTATTTTCCATTAATTCTTGTGGAACACCTAAAGGGTTAACGACGTTTGTAAAATCAGTTTTGAATACCTTAAGGGGTGTAGTTTCTAGAATGGGGTCATTTTTGGGTGGTTTCTATTATGTAAGCCTCGCAAAGTGACTTCAGACCTGAACTGGTCCCTAAAAATTGGGTTTTTGAAAATCTATGAAAAATTTTAAGATTTGCTTCTAAACTTCTAAGCCTTGTAACATCCCCAAAAAATAAAATATCATTCCCAAAATGATCCAAACATGAAGTAGACATATGGGGAATGTAAAGTAATAACTATTTTTGGAGGTATTACTATGTATTATAAAAGTAGAGAAATTGAAACTTGGAAATTTGCAATTTTTTAAATTTTTTTGGTAAATTTGGTATTTTTTTATAAATAAAAATGAATTTTTTTAACTTTATTTTACCAGTGTCATGTAGTACAATATGTGACGAAAAAACAATCTCAGAATGTCTGGATAAGTCAAAGCGTTTTAAAGTTATCAGCACTTAAAGTGACACTGGTCAGATTTGCAAAAAATGGCCAAGTCCTTAAGGTGAAATAGGGCTGAGTCCTTAGGGCGTTAAAGATGCGCATGCCTTGATTGTTAATATATTTCATCATATTTCATCATATTTTAACTGATTGTTACTTGTGTAGATATAATGTTAGCATGTCAGATAGGAAAGAATATTATTATTTAACCAATGGGCATCAAAAGGGGTTGTCTAAGATTAGAAAAAATATTTCACTTTATTTTTTGTGAATGGTAAGGCTATCTGCACACGTTGTATAGTACGCATGGTTTCTCCATGCAGATTTTCATGCAGAACAACTGCTCAGGTGGTGTGGGAGGAGGCACAAAACTTAATATTTTTCCCAGTTTGCCCAGCTTTACTATAGGTTAGATTTGGCTAATAATACATTACAACATATAACAATCAGTGCATCTGATATTTCCGACAAATCCCCTCCAAAAGCCAAGGTGCATTTTAAATAAGGGATTACATGAGTTATTAGCTGAAAAAAAATGGTGAATACGTTCAATGGGGGGGAATTGTAAAGAAAAGTAGTAAACTTTGACTGTGAGTATACAGAACGGTTTTATCCGCTTTCATCACCTAGAAATATAAAATCTTATTTTTGGAATCTTTGGAGTTAAAAATTTCAAATTCTGCGGCTGCAGATCGGATTCACTAGACTACAACATGAATCATCAGGACTGGGTGAAACATTTGCTCAATTTCATGGTCATTAATTTTGGTATGGTTTTGTATGTCTTCATTTCATTCCTCTTATAATTTACTTATGAAATGTAATATTGAATTTTTATGACCAATTCTAACCCCCATAATTATTTAGTATAGTAGAAATCACAGAGAACCCTTCATATATTTTTATTATTATTTTCATATATAATTCTCTGCTATGGTCATTCTATTGTGCTGGTAAATTCGTTTAAAAAAAAAAAATTGTCCTGTATAATAGGATGTTTGGCAAAAGAAAGATTTTAGATGTAGATAGCATGCTAGGCTAGTGCCACATAGTGTCTGCACTATTGTGTACAGTAATTAAATGTCATAGTGTATACAGGCAGGGTATACTGCACCTGGAGAGAATAATTTTACCCAAAGTAATGGAGATGCGGCAGCAGTAATCTCAGTGGTAGTATCATCCTAAAATGCTGTACGAAAACTAAAGAAAAATATATAAAATACTGTATTTCTAAAGTACACTTACACAGAGTATAATGGAGCTGGACACAGGCGTATCTCCTGGCAGAACAAAGGATTGGTCACGTTGACATCCAACAAGACCAAACTTTGTGTCCCCCATCTTCTATCAGGGCACGGTTCATACACATTGATTGTAGATTGGATTCCACCACCGTACATTCATCTAATTTGTAAGATTACTGAGAGGTTCAGTAAATGCATGTTTTCTGCCAACAGCTATTATACTTGACTTTCCTATACACATGCATGTCTTGTTCATTTGAGCATACATGTGTTTTCAGTGGGGATAGGGGAATAAGCTGCTGCCAGACACCTGCAAGCCAACATGCCGGATCCTTTCTTTTCCCATCTTTTGCCATCAGCGGATATCGGCACATCTGAATGCACACATAAGAGTTGCGTGATCCTGTCAAAATTGTCAGGTTCATCTGACTTTGTTCTTATATGTATGGACACCTTTAGTGTTGCTTAATTATCTTATTTTATAGATTAACAAATGGACGAATATACTGTACGGTATGTGTTAAAAAAACAAAACAAAAAAAAAACACCTTAAAGGGGTTAGCTCTTTTACTCAAGAAGAAAGCTTTTCAAATAATAATATTACTCTTTCCAGCACCTACTGCATTAACTTCTGCTACAAGTAAACACCCAACCCAACCATATCCAAAGCCTGACACCACAGGGCAGACAAAAATGACATTTTAAAATGTTATATTTTATCTTAATCATTTTTTTTTCACAAAGTAATTATAAAAATACAAACATATGCAACAAAAGTACTTATAAGACACTTATGTCATATTCTGTAACTACGCCATGATTGTCTAGATGTTAATTCCTTTTTCATAACCTAAAATAATTTAAAAGGAACCTATCAGGAACTTCCTGATACAGAAACCACGGGCAGTATTAAATACCAAAAAGCTTCCTAGTTACAAACAACACTTTTTGGCGTATATCTGTCGCAGATTGCGGTGCAAAGGTTATCTGTGCCGCAATCAGCGACTTTTCCTCGCTCATGCCAGTTTTAAAAAAAGAGCCGTGGCGTGGGCGGGGAAGGGGACGGAAGAAAATGGTCTAAATTTAGACAGGTGTTGGATACACCAAAGTTATGTAGATGCCTGCGCACCAACAAGTTGTGTGCACCAACAAGATTTACTGCAGACACACATGAAAAATATACAATGAAAAAAGTTTTTCTCATTTTAACCCCTTAAAGGGGTATTCCCATCTCATTGATCCTATTTTAATTTGTTATAGAAGTGCCTGTCAGCATTTTTGTAATTATGTTCCTTTCAATCCTACCCCACTGTTGTCTTCTGGTAACCAGTAGATACGGCCACCGCTTGTGGGCCGAGCCTGGGTAGAACACATTTTCTTCCCCCTGCTGGGCCGCATATATCGCTGTCTTGAACGTGCACGCCACCGCGCATGCGCCATGGTGACTTCTTCCTGGCCAGTATAGTACAGAGCCGCAAACGCGGACCCGGCCGCGCATGCGCACTGGTGACTTCTTCCTGGCCGAGTATAGTACAGAGACGTGCATGCTCTGTATGTACCACAGCTCTGTACTATACTTGGCCAGGAAGAACTCCACATTGCGCATGCGCAGCGGGGTGCACGTTCAAGACAGTGATGCACGGCCGGGACAAGCCTTTAATCAAGCTCACTAAGCCCGCCCCGCCTCACAAGCCTGAAACCAGGAAGTGAACAGCGCAGCTCGCAGCAGGTGAGTATGAAATTGCTAGATGGGACAACCCCTTTTAAGGATCCTGAGATTTTCCATATTTGTGTTTTTCGGTTTTCACTTCCCACCTTCCCATAGTCCTAACTTTTTTATTTCTCTATTCACATAGCCTTATGAGGGCTTAAGTTGTACTTTCTAATGGCACCATTAAGGTTGCCTACCATGTAGTAGGAAGCAAAAAGAAAAAGAAAGAAAAATTCTAATGGGGTACAATTGGGAAAAACACAATTCTGATAAACTTTTTTTTTTTTACACTGTACACTATGCGGTAACATTGACCTGTTATCTTCATTCTCCAGGCCAGTACTTTTACAACGATACCACACTTATATAATTTTTCTTGTGTTTTAATACTGAAGAAAAAAAATGTAACCTTTGAGGAAAAAAAAAAAAATGATAACCATATTCTCACCCCTATACCTTTTTTGTAGTTATGTGTACGGAGTTGTGTAATGGCTTATTTTTTTGCAGAACGATCTGTTCTTTTTAGTGAAACCAATTTGAAGTGTTTGCGATTTTTTGATCAGTTTTTATAAAAAAATTATTGGGTAGTTGAAATGACCAAAAATGGCAAATTGGCTGTTTTTATATTTTTTCCCGTTATGTCATTTGCCGTATGCCATTAATATTATTATATTTTAATAGTATGAGAATTTTTGCATGCGGCAATGCCCATGATGTTTCTTTTTTTTATTAGTTAAGTATTTTTATTTTTTAGGAAAGGGGGGTGATTTGAACTTTTTTTTATATTTGTAAACACTTTTTTTTTTTTTAATGGGTGACAATAACTGACAATTATTTGATTATCCATTGTGTTCATTGATGGCTATATAGCCATCATTGAAGACTTCATTTGCACTATACCAATACAATGCTGCCACCTATTGGCCTGTATTGGTATATTCTTGAACTAAGCTCCAAAGCCTGCTTGAGGTTTCGGGCTATTTCAGAGATATAACAGGTTCCCCGATCTCAGTCAGGGAACGCTGTTACAGGAGCGGAAGCGCGCGACTTCCGCTTCCGGACTGCGAAAATGCCGTGGTCACATTTGACCATGGCACCTTATGGCTGATCGCATACATGTGCCACGGGTCTCTGCTATTTAAAATAGTAGAAACCCGTCGGCATTGGCGCCCGCTGCACGTGCGAACGGGCACCATGGTTGGGGACCAGACTTCCGGGGTTAACGTGACTGTTAGGAGGCTAAAGGGTTTGTACAGAAGTGTATGTGGTACTGTACTGTAGTTTAGCTCCATTCACTCTAAGGAAGTAAATCTGCAGTTCCAGAGATAACCCATCGACCGATGTCATGCTGTTTCAGGAAAAAAGCAGCCATGTTTTTTGAAGAGGTTTTTCATGGCTACAATATTATTGAGCTTTCCTCAGGATAGGTCATTCATATCAGGTTGTTGGGTATTCCTGCCAATCATCTATTTGAAAGAAGAGCACTGACGCCTCTTTATTGCATATCAAGCACAGTGTGATACATTGTCTAGTGGCTGTGCTTGGTATTGCAGCTCGGGGCCATTCACTTGAATGAGACTGAGCTACTCCTAGGCCTTGCAACCAATGAACATAATGTCAGTGGACTAGGAAGAGGCCACAGTGGCCCAGCCTCTACATATAACTGATCGATTTGGGTGCCAAAAGTCAAACCCCCAATGCTCATATATTGATGAGTCACCAATATTTTACTCGCAGAAAACTTTAATGACCAATTATAGCCTTAAAAGGCATCTGTCAGAAGGTTTGTAGCTATGAAACTGGATGACCTGTTGCATGTGCTCTTGGCAGCTGAAGGCATTGGTTTTGGTCCTATGTTCATATGTGCCCGCACTGCTGAGAAAAAGGTGTCAGATGCCCTTCAAAGTTGTCAAGTGGATCCAAATACTGAAAACCAATCAACCTTTCTTTTTTCTAGTTCCGCAAACAAAGATATTGGCAACTGGAGGAGCCTCGTGCAATCAAGATATTTTACAGGTACATTATTTATATCTTGTAAGATATTGGGATTACGTACAACTATTTGAAATGTTTTACATCAGTGGAGTGATAAACCATTTATGATGACATAACTCTTAAAATGAAATGAAAATTATATATGTCGCATTTATTCTGTGTTAACTTATTTATTCGGAAGTAGCTACAAAACATGATATGAGCAGTGAAGTTATTTGTTCTGCAAAGTTTAGAAAACGGATGCAAAAATATTAAAATATGTCTGTATGAGTGTTAACATGAAGATTTTATATTTTTTGAATTATTGTAATCAAACTTACATTGTGCATGTGTATCAGCATTATATGCAATATAAAAAAAAATGTGCTTGACCCCCGAATCAAAGACTAAGTTCCTCAGACTAAGGGCCATAATACTTCAAACAGTATATTAACTCTAAGCATAAACTTAAAATTCTACTTTGTCTACAGTCAATCTGGCCTCCTAGCTTGATCCTGAATTCTTAGTTATCTAGGTTCCTGTAGATATATCCAGTTCCTCCATTGAGTGATATCATCATCAGGGTCACCAGGGCATCTACATAAAAAAAATTCTTCATACTGACCCCATCCTAACTGACGTTAAGGGCATTATGAGAATGTCTAGAGGGCACTTGACCACATTTTTTCTTTACACATTGGAGGAAGCAAGTTAAAAGAATTTCAGGTAACCTTAGGGACTATACCTTGAAGTGATACATTATACAAATGTTTTAGCTCCCTGTGTGATGTCTAGTAAATTGCCTACATCTAAGAATCTATAAATTCCTTTTATGTAAGAGAATATTTCACAGTTGAGAAATATAAAAAAGTAATTTCTTTAGGATTTGGAATTACATTTATGGTTATTACTGGTTCTATGTGGTGAAAACTGCAGATATTGCAGACTGTTATATTTTGGTTCCTTTTTTTTGTATGCAGCCACAATAGGGCTCCCATATTGATGCATGAGGTCTCTCTTATATCTTCATATGGCTAGAGGCATTAAAGAGTCACCAAGTTTTCAGAAAACTTTTGATATGTCAGAGAGACATAGAAGTTTGATAAGTGGAGGCCTGAGTGATGACACCTCTTGGTCTATGGGCCTGTCTCACTTCCATCTCCTGCAGTGAGGACAGAGTCTGATTTTCAAGCTCTCTCCTCGATCTAGGGTCGGTCACTCAACAGTTTTCTGAAAACTCAGTGACCGTTTAAAGAGGATTTTTTTTATGTTGGATTCAGTACAAATTCAACAGAAAAGGAATTGTGGCATATTCTATCAGAAGCAATATGTATGTAGGTATTCAATCATTCAAACATTGCTTCTAGTGAAGAATATTTTCATACATACAACAGCAACTAGAGGCTACAAGGATCCTTACCAGGAAGCCATACAGCCTCTGCTCACTGCAGTAAATGCCCCTTGTACCGGGTTTTATAAGTAAAAAAATTACTTTTTACAGTGATTTTCTCCATCTAAAATCTTAGAATAATTTAAATTGTATTGAATGCAGAGCTTCAGGATTGCCCTTGGGCTTTATTCACATGAACGTGTTTTACTCTGTGGCTCTATGCGAATACTATTTACCACAAAAAAAACTGTATTTGATCCCTTTATGAAATTTTTTTAAAAACTTCACAAAATAAATGTGTGAAGAAATGTTTCTGCATTCCCCGGATGGAACCCATAAGTGGCAGTAAATATGTGGCCTCCTTCATTATTTGAATAAATGCTTGTCTAAAGGCCCTGATAGATGAGGCTGACGATGGTTGGGAAGGAAACATTCATTCCTGACATTAACCTGCTTGTTAGTGAAAGAGATGGATACATTTACATGCAGCGATCTCTTCCATAGTATGGGGAGGAGAGATCAGTAATATTGTCGCTCGACCCCATACAGAATCATTGTTTGCCGGCAGCAGATGCTGTTTAGACACCATGATCTCTAGGTCGGCAAACAATGATTTAGGTGACTGCATAAATGATCCTATTGCCTGATGAACGAGGTGTTTAGCTCATTCATCTGGCAACACCTTTACATATGCAGATTATCGCTAACGAGCATCCGTACAAACACACATTAGTGATAATCTGCACAAACATCGGGCAGTTTAAAGGGGCCTTAATTCTTAAGACTATGCTGTGATTGATTAGAGATAAGTGAATCAATTCTCAAATTTTGTAAACATTTTTGGTGGATTTGAATTAGAATTTTTGGTGATTCGATTTGGGTGAATTTTGGAGGGCGGGGGGAAAAAGAGAAAAGGAGAGGGAAAAAATTAAAAAGAAATGTTTAAAATGTGAGAGATGAGAGAAAAATATGAGTCCTAGGAGATTTCAAGCCACATAGAGCACTTTGGATTTGGGTAGAATTGATTCGGACTGAATTAAATTGGTCAGTTGATTCGGCATCTCTCATGGCTTATTGTAATACAGAAGTTTATCAGATTATGTATAGCTTCTCACAGTTGGGGAAAAAACCACAGCTAGTCCTGTCTGACAGTATATTTTATACATATGTGGTCCAGCTACAGCATAACCCTGTACAAAAATATAATATATATAAACTTTAATATAACAAAACAGCAAACATGTCCTTATGTGTCCAGGCCCATACCAGGCCACCCAAAGGATACTGCCAGGGAGTGGGGTAATTAACCCTAGTTCCGTATACTAAAGCTTGGCCCTTAGCCCAGGGGCGGCCCCTGAAGGTGGAGCCCCCCTGTCCTCGAACCTGGCTAACAACTCCTATAAGGCCCTAGGGTGATGGGTGTAGGTAGTTAAACAAAAAGTGGTGGGCTGGTATGGGCATGGACAGAGAGAATCAGAAAGATGCTACAAACCCACCGTATATACAGCCCTGATGATAGGAACTACCATCCGGTACACGGTGCATAAGACTACAGAATAGCATAAAACACTTAAATAGGATAACTCAAGATACCACAGTTTAATTCTGTGGCATCTTGAGTTATCCTATTTAAGTGTTTTATGCTATTCTGTAGTCCTATGCACCGTGTACCGGATGGTAGTTCCTATCATCAGGGCTGTATATACGGTGCTTTTGTAGCATCTTTCTGATCCTCTCTGTCCATGCCCATACCAGCCCACCACTTTTTGTTTAACTACCTACACCCATCACCCTAGGGCCTTATAGGAGTTGTTAGCCAGGTTCGAGGACAGGGGGGCTCCACCTTCAGGGGCCGCCCCTGGGCTAAGGGCCAAGCTTTAGTATACGGAACTAGGGTTAATTACCCCACTCCCTGGCAGTATCCTTTGGGTGGCCTGGTATGGGCCTGGACACATAAGGACATGTTTGCTGTTTTGTTATATTAAAGTTTATATATATTATATTTTTGTACAGGGTTATGCTGTAGCTGGACCACAATTGTTTGACCTTTGACCCAATAGATACTTATTTGTAATTGCTGGATGTTGTATATTTTATACATACTCTGTGTCAGTATTATTCATATGTAGAGATACCGTACAGCCTCCACAGCCAGTGTCCCTGGGAATAATGCAAAAATCATTAGTAACTAATTGAGAGCACAGTGGGGGAGATTTGCTAAGCTAAATGCACCAGAATTTTGGCAAAAAAACGAAAACCTGGTGGACATGTCTCGCGCTACATTAATTATGTGTTTTTGACACTTTTTGGCCCTCACTAGACAGATTTGAAAAGTGTATCGAAAAAGGGGCATAGTTCAACTTAGGGGCACAGCAAGGATGGGGAGAAACGGGGCACATGTCTACCTTACTGCTCCTGGTGCAGTAAGTTAGGGACATGGAGGTGGGCACAGGATCCTGCCTTCACCTTTCCTCTCCTGCTTCTGCCACTAGAGCACCTGACAGGTGCACAGAAACCTCCATAAGAAGAGGAAGATGAATTCTACCTGTGCCGAGAAGTTCTAAGGGCTGAAGGGAGCTGCAGTAGAAGAGAGTGGAGCAGGTATCCTGTCACTGTTACACAAGCCCTACTCTACTGCCTATCCAGCTGAGGAAGCTGAGGGTTTGTCTTCATGTCCTGCGAGAGGGCTGAAAATGCCACAGCTTTGGTTATAGGCAAGGTGTTCAGGAAGGAGGTCTTCAGGAAGAAGCCTTTCAGTATATGGGAGGTTGGGGTAGTTACCTGTTAGTTACCCCCACAGAAGCCTGTTTAGCCCCCTAGTGTAGGTGATGGAGTGCCTACATTCACATGACAATGCTTGTCACACCATTATAATATGTGTGTTATGTGTAATATGTATGTCTGTACTGCATATATGTGTGTGTAATGTGCACAAATGTGTTTTAAATGTGTGCGCTAGGTGTCTGTGCGTATAGTGATACTACCTCATGTTTGCAGTATAGTACTGTGTATCTGTGCAGTATAATGATACCATGTGTGTGTGCACTTTAACGGTACTATGTATGTGTGCGGTATAGTAGTACTATTTTATATATTTTTTGCTACAGCAACACTATATATGTACTGCATAAATTGTAACTGTAGTCCTGCCTTTGTAACTGCATGTTCACACTTCTCAGGTTTTGTCATGTATTTACTGGAATATTCACAGCACACTGTGCAGTCATATTTCTGCTCCACAAGAGGTTTATGCCCATTCAGTGGGGATTATGTTAGTAGGGTAGTAGGGTCAGTATGCTGACTTTTCAACATGAAATTCTTGCAGATTTTTTATTTGCACAGTGGGCAGACCTCTGCACAAATTTTTGTCCAATGCATATGAATCCTGAAATTTGTCCATCAAATCCTGGACCGGCGAACGAGGCCTAAATGGTAACCAAATGAGAGGGTTGCAACATTGAGTCTATACCCTGATTGAATAAATGGTTCAGCAAAAAGAGGGCCTGGCCCTTCAAAGTGCTATTACATGTTAGCAGGAAAGCTGCAGGGGCCGCTAAGTGCTGGGCTGCACCTCTACTTTCTGTCGTTTCATGTCGCAAGCTAGCCATGCGATAAGCAGTAACAACTGCCCAGTAGTTGCGACCCAGTCGCAACTTTAATTTTACCCTAAATTATATTAAGATATTATTATATTTAAATATAAAAAAAATTCTGATAGTTTACAAAGGATGTGAAAATAAAGCAGCAAATATAAAAATAATATAAAAACATAAAATAACAAGTGACAGAAAAGTGGGTGTGCTATTAGACCACTTCACAAGAAAAACATAGAAATAGAAAGAGCGTAAATAAAAAATCAGGTGCGTGGTATATTATTGCAATTAATCCCAGTAATATCATATTGTAATGCAAACTGATGTTATCTTCATCTTTCTATTACATGTATAGGTTTTGTCAGATATTTTCAATGCTCCGGTGCACACAATTGCCACAGCTAACTCTGCCTGTCTGGGATGTGCGTATCGAGCAGCTCATGGTAAGGAGGCTCATTAAAAATTACTGATTTTCTTATTGCTATCTAATCCTTCTACGGTACACAGCCCGCTTGTTACGCTTGTCACACCAGCAGATTTCAGTCAATCTTTTGTGCAGAGCTATGTTTGTTTTCTTAGTATAAATATGTCTGCAAATGACAAAGCCCAAAATGAGCAGCATTGTTAGTTCTGAAGAAAGCTCATAAACTGTGCAGGGAGAATGGTAATTAACTGATGTTGACTGTGAAATTAACATTGTAATGCATAGTAATTGTTGGAATAAATTGGCAATTGGAAAATACAGGGTTGAAATATAAGAGGGAGTTTGATTGGAAAAATTCTACAATTTAAAGGGTTTCTACCACCAGATTTTCACCTATTTAGCTGTCTGACACTAGCGATCTGCTAGTGTCTGCTGTACCTAACCATGTTTATGTATTACCTTTGTCTGGAGCGGTTAAGCTTAAAAACGCAGTTTTATTGATATGCAAATGAAACTCTAGGTGCTATGGGGGTGTCTTTTCAGCACCTAGAGGCTCCATCTACTCACTATTTCTGCCGCCCTGCTCGTCCCTCCAACCCGCCCCTCTTCTTTAGATTGACAGCCTACTTCTCTCCATCTCGGCCGAATTCTCGCGCCTGCGGCGTGTGCTTCTGTATTCGGCTCAGGCGCAGTGACTGTCGGGCTGCTCCCTGCGCCGTAATCGGCGCAGGTGCAGTGAAGATGCTGCGCAGGGAGCGGACCGACAGTCGCAGTGCGGCGAATACAGAAGCACAGGCGCGATAATTCGGCCGAGATGGAGAGAAGTAGGCTGTCAATCTAAAGGAGAGAGGCGGGCTGGAGGGACGCGCTGGGCATCAGAAATTGGAGACCCAGAAGTTGAAAGGGACAGACCCATCATTCAGTACGCCTAGGCGTGTGCACACATACTGCTCCACCATGTTGCACATCCCTGTGATGTCCATGATCCAATTGGATATCTTCCCTATCAACTTTTGATGTTCTTTTATGCGCCTACCATGGTGATCAGGGGTAACGGAGAATCAGGGTTCTATGCCAGAGAGGGAGCCTGAGAAAGGGATACCACATCCAAGGGAGGTCAATGACTGAAATGTGATCGACCGGAAATGTGGGACAAGTTATCGAAGCAGAAGCATCCAAGTAAAGGAGGGGGCGCGCAGCAATTACTCACTCCCGACTCGGGGAGGTAGTGACGATAAATAACAATACAGGACTCTGCCCTGTTATTGGAATGATTAATAAAAAATTACAGGGAATGTCACTGGGGTATTTTGGATTAGGAAACGTTAGACAGGAGAGGCCCTGCTGCCGCTTTGTTGACTCTAGATAACTTCTGCCTGATCGCACGTCTTCCCTATCAACTTTAAATGTTCTTTTATGCACCTACCATGGTGATCACGGGTAACTGGGAATCAGGGTTCCATGGCGGAGAGGGAGCCTGTGAAAGGGATACCACTTCCAAGGGAGGTCATTGGATGAAATGTGATTGAGCGGAAATGTGGGACAAGTTATTGAAGCAGAAGCATCCAAGTAAAGAAAGGGGCGCGCGGCAATTAAAGACGAATTTTAGAAATTTAAGTCACTGTCACCTATGCAGAGCAGGGGTTTATTCCCGGCAAAAATGGTAAAATGTCACCCAAGAATGTAACAGACGCTTTTGCACCCTGCTCCTCTTTTGCTATGCTGGTGCCTCTGTGCGACCACCGCCTCTTCCTCCAAACTGCACACGTCACTCGCATGACCTTAATTCCATGTGGGATCTAGTACCTCATCATCCTCCACATCATCTTCCACCCAATCTTTACCCCTGCCCTCCTTGTTGGTCTGCAGATTGCAGAAAGCCGCAGCAGTTGGCACCTATGTTTTGTCATCATAAGAGACTTGTGTCACGACCTTGTGTTAAGGTCGTGGCTTCATTTAGTTGCCTGCGGCAATGTTTAATGGTGTTTTCCCTGCTTTGGTGTGCACGGGGTTAAACTTGTTGGAGTGTGGTGGGTGTGACCTCAGGCCTCCTTATATGTTGGTGTGGTGGAGTGTGAGGTCAGTTTGAGTTTGCTTGTTGTCAGTCTGTGTTGGAGCTCTGCTCCCTGGCTGAATGTGTCATGCTGTGTGAGCCACCCCTAGTTGTCATTGTTATTATTTGTGTCTGTTTCCTGTACCCTTCCTCTTAGGTTTTGTTGTATGTCTAGTGTGGTGTGCCATGTCTGGTATTTGTGGTGTTGTTACCAGCATGGCTGCTTGACGTGTCACTTTTGGTGTGTGTATGTTGCACTGGAGGGGTTTAAGCAATATGCAAGACTGTGTGCTTCCCAGCCTGGAACCTCCATGCTTCTTGTAGCCACACGGAGGTCCGGGTTGTCGTTGGTGCCGTCCTTCCATCTCGGCTGCGGCAGGTAAGAGTTGATAGCATTTGTGGTGTTGCTGTGCTATTTACCTGCCGTACTGTTTATAGTCTTGCACCCTGCCAGCTACTGGGCCTCTGGAGACGCCTGTCATCCGTGTCCTGGATGAACAGGTGTTCTCTGCCCTGTCACCAGCTGTAGGGCAATGCAGGGATACTTAGACTTCTAGGCACGTGGGTATGAGTCCCCTTACCTTTGAAGGGGGCTCATACAGCTAGGAGACTAGAGCCTGTTGAGGGAAGTTTTAGGAGGTGACCAGCTCCCTATTCCCTGCATTGCAGCCCGGTAGCAAAGGACATTGCGCGATGGGGGGGATTCCCCCACTCCCCGTCGTGACAACGTGCTGCGGTGGTCTTCCCATGTCCTCATCCTGAAACATAAGTGGCTGGGCATCAGTGCACTCAATCTCTTCCACTTCTGGGGCAGGGCTAGCTGGATGGCACTGGGAAACCCTGCCAGTAGAGTCATCAAAAAGCATAAGAGACTGCTGCATGACTTGGGGCTCAGATTGCTTGCCTGATTTGCAAGGGAATGAGTTGAAAGACAGATGGCCATGGGCTGTAGGTGCCAGCTCTGATCTTTCAGCAGGGGACTGGGTGGGAGACAATGTGAAGGAACTGGAGGCACTGTCAGCCACCCAATCTACTATCGCCTGTACTTGTTCTGGCCTCACCATTCGTATTGTCCTAAATGCAGTGTAGGCCGCAAATGTACTTTCTAGCGCAAAAGATGAGCATTTGTCACCCAACAATGTAACAGACAAATTAGTGAAATGTATTTCCCTGTCCACTAGGTAGAGCAGGGGTATATCACAGCCAAAAATTTGTGAATTTCACCCAACAATGTAACAGACGAATTGGTGAAATGTATTTCCCTGTCCACTATGTAGAGCAGGGGTATATCACAGCCAAAAATTTGGGATATGTCACACAACAATGTAACAGACGAATTAGTGAAATGTATTTCCCTGTCCACTATGTAGAGCAGGGGTGTATCACAGCCAAAAATTTGGGATATGTCACACAACAATGTAACAGACGAATTAGTGAAATGTATTTTCCTGTCCACAATGTAGAGCAGGGGTATATCAGAGCCAAAAATTGGTGAATTTCTCCCGACAATGTAACAGACGAATTGGTGAAATGTATTTCCCTGTCCACTATGTAGAGCAGGGGTATATCACAACCAAAGATTTGTGATATGTCACACAACAATGTATCAGACAAATTAGTGAAATGACTTATAATAACATAAACACGTAAAAATAAAAAATAATAATCTTGATCTAGGAGGTGGAGGTCCATACGGAGTAACATAGTAACATAGTACATAAGGCCGAAAAAAGACATTTGTCCATTCAGTTCGGCCTGTGATCCTGCGAGTAGGAGGTGTAAGTGGAAGCAGCGGTGGAGGAGGAGGAGGTAGCCAACACAGTTTTTTTTTGTTGTTGTTTAAATTAGGGTACACCCCAAAACAGTGGAAAATATAAAAAATAAAACAATGAGAAAGTGCGCTGGAGTATAACAATGGCTGGGTAAGGCCGGTATACATGTCTATTCTGCACAAGGTACGGACAAGTCCTGTGGACTTATCTGTGGACAGGCACCACGACCGGGGCCAGGTCCCTTATTTGATGCTCTTCTTATTCTTTGCGTTCACCCACCAAACTAACAGATGGTTTATGTCAGGCGACAATGTAACTGCCATAAGTCAACAATTAAGTTCACTGACAGTAAGGCTGTGCCAATGTCATAAAAAGAAAAAATTTCTTGAGGTCACACAACAGTGTGACAGGCGAATTTAATACAATTTCTTCACGGTCACCAATTTTTTTAATTTGTCAACCAACAATGTAACAGCAGTATTGACTGGTTGTATTGGACTGTTGGAAATGCAGCAAAGGCGGCAAATGTAGTATCTTGCACAAAATGGATGTTTTTTTAAAACCAGAATATAACAGCCGTATTTAATGCTTGTATTGGACTGTCGGAAATCCAGCAAAGGCCGCAAATGCACAAAATGGGTGTTTTTTTTTAAAACCAGAATATAACAGCAGTATTTAACGCTTGTATTGGACTGTCGGAAATGCAGCAAAGGCCGCAAATGTAGTATCTTGCACAAAATGGGTGTTTTTTAAAACCAGAATATAACAGCCGTATTTAATGCTTGTATTGGACTGTCGGAAATCCAGCAAAGGCCGCAAATGCACAAAATGGGTGTTTTTTTTAAAACCAGAATATAACAGCAGTATCTAACGCTTGTATTGGACTGTCACAAATGCAGCAAAGGCCGCAGTATAACAGCAGTATTTAAAGGGGTTGTCCGGGTTCAGAGCTGAACCTGGACATACCCTTATTTACACCCAGGTAGCACTCCTGAGGCTAGCATCGGAGCATCTCATGCTCCGATGCGCTCCCTTGCCCTGGACTAGATCGCATGGCAAGGGCTCTTTTGTTTATCATAACACACTGCCGGGTGGAAACTTCCGCCCGGCAGTGTGTTCCGTGACGTCACCCAGACATACCAGTCACCGGCCGTTTTACTGGCTAGGGCAGCGCTAAATCCCGCCTATCAGTGCCGGTGACGTCACCGGGCTTCCTGGCAGCCCTATGGAGAGCCCCGGTACATCAATGGACCTCCCAAAAATGCTTTTGCCCTGTGCAATTTAGCGCAGGGCAAAGGAGAGCATCGAAGCATTGACTGCTCCGATGCTCAAGTCAGGGGGGATGCTGGGGTGAAAATGGAGGTATGTCTGGGTTCGCTCTGAACCCGGACAACCCCTTTAATGCTTGTATTGGACAGTCAGAAATGCAGCTCCAATTGTAGTATCTACCACAAAATCAGTGTTTTTTTTCTAAAATAAATTTAACAGCAGTATTTAACGCTTGTATTGGACTGTCAAAAATGCAGGAATGACCGCAAATGTAGTATCTTGAACAAATTGGGTATTTTTTTTAAATCAGAATATAACAGCAGTAATTAATGCTTGTACTATACTGTCACGAATGCAGCAAAGGCCGCAAATGTAGTATCTAGCACAAAATAGGTGTTTTTTTTTAAAACCAGAATATACAGTCCTGATCAAAAGTTTAAGACCACTTGAAAAATGGCAAAAATATATATTTAGCATGGCTGGATCTTAATAAGATCCAAGTAGAGCTTCAACATGCAACAAGAAGAAATGGGAGTGAGACAAAACATTTTTTGAGCATTCAATTTAATGAAAACAACAAATAAACTGAAACAGGCTGTTTTTCAGCTGATCAAAAGTTTAGGACCACACCTCCAAAAAAAAAACTAAACCCCCCCAAAACAGAAATCCAACTTCCAAACATGAACTCAGTAATGAGTAGCTCCGCCGTTATTGTTTATCACTTCAAAAATTCGTTTCGGCATGCTTGATGCAAGTGTTTCCATGAGGTGAGTGGGAACATTTCTCCAAGTGGTGAAGACGGCCACACGAAGGCCATCTACTGTCTGGAACTGTTGTCCATTTTTGTAAACTTCCCTTGCCATCCATCCCCAAAGGTTCTCAATTGGATTTAGATCAGGGGAACATGCAGGATGGGCCAAAAGAGTGATGTTATTCTCCTGGAAGAAGTCCCTTGTCCTGCGGGCATTGTGTATTGTAGCGTTGTCCTGTTGAAAAACCCAGTCGTTACCACACAGACGAGGGCCCTCAGTCATGAGGAATGCTCTCTGCAACATCTGGACATAGCCAACGGCCGTTTGACGCCCCTGCACTTCCTGAAGCTCCCTTGTTCCACTGAAGGAAAAAGCACCCCAGACCATTATGGCAAACCTCCACTGTGGCGCGTAGAAAACATCTCAGGTGGGATCTGCTTGTCATGCCAGTAATGTTGGAAACCATCAGGACCATCAAGGTTAAATTTTTTCTCATCAGAGAATAAAACTTTCTTCCACCTTTGAATGTCCCATGTTTGGTGCTCTCTTGCAAAGTCCAAACGAGCAGTTCCGTGGCGTTCAAGGAGACGAGGTCTTTGAAGACGTTTTTTGTTTTTGAAGCCCTTCAGTTTCAGATGCTGTCTGATGGTTATGGGGCTGCAGTCAGCACCAGTAAGGGCCCTAATTTGGGTCGAGGATCGTCCAGTGTCTTGACGGACAGCCAATTGGATCCTCCGGCTCAGTGCTGATGAAATTTTTTTGGGTCTTCCACTTTACTTTTTTGTTCCATAACCCTCAGGATCATTTAAGAATTTAAGAAATTCCAAATGACTGTCTTACTGCATCCCACCTCAGCAGCGATGGCGCGCTGTGAGAGACCCTGCTTATGTAGTTCAACAACCCGACCACGTTCAAAAAGGGACAGTTTTTTTGCCTTTGCCATTACAACGTGTGACGACCTGACAGAAAATGACAATGAATCCACATCTTTGCACAGGTTTGGCCTTTTAAAGGCATGTGGTCCTAAACTTTTGATCAGCTGAAAAACAGCCTGTTTCAGTTTATCCGTCGTTTTGTCTCACTCTCATTTCTTCTTGTTGCATGTTGAAGCTCTACTTGGAACCTTGTTAAGATCCAGCCATGCTAAATATGATTTTTTTTGCTATTTTTCAAGTGGTCTTAAACTTTTGATCAGGACTGTACCTTCCTCCCCTCCTTCCCTCCCCCTCCTATTCCTTCCCTTCCCCTCATTTTATTAGACTATCAGTCTGGCTCTGTCAAAACTGCTTCGGTCGTACGTAGTCTTATCATTGAAACATCTGATACCTTAGACATGCTTTGAGTAAATATCATCTCAACCTGGTTAACTTGACAAGTACATTTGCTATACGTTAGAACTCTTTAATTTTTGACATGAGCTCATACGTATTGTGCATTTTTCCTTTATGTTCCCACTGTTACTATTTGCTAACTGTGATTTATTCTTGTACATCAGTGGATCACTTATTGCTGTACAGAACCTTTGACTGCACTGTTTGTAACAATTATTACCTTTACCTGTTAAAATTTAATAAAAACGGAATTTACACAGAATATAACAGCAGTATTTAGCGCTTGTATTGGACTGTCACAAATGCAGCAAAGGCCACAAAGGTACTTTATGGAAAAAAAATATGATTTTTTTGACCCACAGTTAAACAGATGTATTTACAGATTTTATTTCACTATCACAAATGCAGTGCAGGGCGAAAATATACTTTTTAGCAAAATAATAATTTGTCCCCACAGAAACTAATAGATGGATTTACTTGGATTGTACTTTACAGAAAAATATGTGAATATGTCCCCCACTGGGTCCCTGAACTCACAGATGGATTACCTATATTATTTTCCCTTCCCCTGGCACATATGCAGTGCAGGTACACTTAAAAAATGGGTATATGTTGCCCACTGAACTAAAAGAACAGGATAAAATTATTGTCCCAGGCACATATGCAGTGCTGGTGCACTGAACATGCACAAAATGGCAGCCGACACCCACCTAACTTACAGACGGATAAAACTTATTTTTCTGTGTCACTGGGCTCAGGGCAGGGTACAAAAATGTAGCACTGCACCAACAAAAAAAAAAAATTGCTGTAGATTGCAGAGTTAACAACAAGTTCTGGCCAATCACAGCCATGCCATTAGTAGGCATGGCTGTGATGGCTTCTAAGGGCACACTAGTTAAACACTTGTTAATTGGCTGCCCTGCAGCCTTTCAAAAAGCGCCATTAAATCGCCGAACACCGAACTCGAACCCGAACTTTTACTGAAATGTTCGGGTTCAGTCCGGGGTCCAAAAATCCTAAAGTTTGGTACGAACCCGAACTTTACAGTTCAGGTTCGCTCAACCCTAATTGCAAACACAGGCAATCTCTTCGGGACTGCTGTCCCACTTTCCTCTGCCACCCTCTGTCCTTTGCTCTCCCTAACCAGTGTCCCAGGAGCCCTTCCTGCACTCCAGCCTAGGATTATTGGGCTTAAACAATCACTGTACTTTCACACAATTCCATTTCCACCTGAAATAGAGCTGTAAAATCATGGCCACTAGAGATCTCACTTCCGCCTTATTTGCAGTCCACTGCCTGTTGTCAGGCAAGATCTGTTCCAGATAACAGAGACACAGAAGACTTTACAGGAAGTTGGGGCGTGCAAGAGCTAGCCGAGATCCTGAGCGCGATAAAAGAATGGCTTCTACACTGCTTCTGAATTTAAAGGAGCCTCCTGTCTTTCTGTAAGTGTGATTTTACCCTCCTTATCTGTTCCTTGAGGTGCAGAGCTGAATACAAATATAGTGGGCATCAAGGGAATGTACATCACAGAAGCACAGTACTGGCATATTCCACAGAATGGAGACACCTCCTGCTTGTGAGAAAAAAGCATCTAGCTGGGCAGCTGAAAACAGGGTAAATTATAGGCAGAAAAAGGCATTAGTGAAGCCCAAAAAAGACATATTCCTTCACAGCTGTGAATGTACAAAGAAGCACAGCTATTATGCAAACTTTTTTGAAAACTCAGGTACGCTTTAAAATGGTTATCATACAGAGTATTACTATACAATGAATAGGGCATTTGAAAGTATTGCAATAAAAATATTGTTCAGTTCCAAAAATGATGTTTCGATATGTGCAAATGAGCCTCTAGGAGCAACAGGGGCATTGCCATTACACCTAGAGGCTCTGCTCTCTCTGCAACTGCCGCGCCCTCTGCTTTTTATTGACAGATCCAGGCAGTATAAACGTCATCATGCCTGGCCCTGTCAGTCAAAGTGGAGAGGGCGCAGCAGTTGCAGAGAGAGCTGAGACTCTAGGTGTAATGGCAATGCCCCTGTTGCTCCTAGAGGCTCATTTGCACATATCGAAACATCATTTTTGGAACTGAACAATATTTTTATTGCAATACTTTCAAATGCCCTATTCATTGTATAGTAATGCTCCTAGAGGCTCATTTGCATATATTAAATCATGATAGGACCACCTCCTTCACTTCAAAGCCCAGAATGAGCAGGAATTGCAATGAATTACTGAATCCTTTCCCACAAAACTATGTATCAATCTGCTCCACTACATCTGCTCTATAACATGCTGGTTGCAGCTCAGACACCACATTCAACCTTCCCTTAAGAATCATTGGGAAAAATATTTTTCTCTTTGAAACATATAGAAACATAGAAACATAGAATGTGTCGGCAGATAAGAACCATTTGGCCCATCTAGTCTGCCCAATATACTGAATACTATGGATAGCCCGTGGCCCTATCTTATATGAAGGATGGCCTTATGCCTATCCCATGCATGCTTAAACTCCTCCACTGTATTTGCAGCTACCACTTCTGCAGGAAGGCTATTCCATGCATCCACTACTCTCTCAGTAAAGTAATACTTCCTGATATTACTTTTAAACCTTTGCCCCTCTAATTTAAAACTATGTCCTCTTGTAGCAGTTTTTCTTCTTTTAAATATTCTCTCCTCTTTTACCTTGTTGATTCCCTTTATGTATTTAAAAGTTTCTATCATATCCCCTCTGTCTCGTCTTTCTTCCAAGCTATACATGTTAATGTCCTTTAATCTTTCCTGGTAAGTTTTATCCTGCAATCCATGTACCAGTTTAGTAGCTCTTCTCTGAACTCTCTCCAAAGTATCAATATCCTTCTGGAGATATGGTCTCCAGTACTGAGCACAATACTCCAAATGAGGTCTCACTAGTGCTCTGTAGAGCGGCATGAGCACCTCCCTCTTTCTACTGGTAATTCCTCTTGCTATACACCAAAGCATTCTGCTAGCATTTCCTGCTGCTCTGTGACATTGTCTGCCTACCTTTAAGTCTTCTGAAATAATGATCCCTAAATCCCTTTCCTCAGATACTGAGGTTAGGACTGTATCACTGATTTTATATTCTGCTCTTGGGTTTTTACGTCCCAGGTGCATTATCTTGCACTTATCAACATTAAATTTTAGTTGCCATATTTTTGACCATTCCTCTAGTTTTCCTAAGTCCTTTTCCATTTGGTGTATCCCTCCAGGAACATCAACCCTGTTACAAATCTTTGTGTCATCAGCAAAAAGACACACCTTACCATCAAGGCCTTCTGCAATTTCGCTGATAAAGATATTAAACAATATGGGTCCCAGAACAGATCCCTGAGGTACCCCACTGGTAACAAGACCTTGGTCTGAATATACTCCATTGACTACAACCCTCTGTTGCCTGTCCCTCAGCCACTGCCTAATCCATTCAACAATATGGGAGTCCAAGCCCAAAGACTGCACTTTATTGATAAGCTTTCTATGTGGGACAGTATCAAAAGCCTTACTAAAGTCTAGATAAGCGATGTCTACTGCACCTCCTCCATCTATTATTTTAGTCACCCAATCAAACAAATCAATAAGATTAGTTTGACATGATCTCCCTGAAGTAAACCCATGCTGTTTTTCATCTTTCAATCCATGGGATTTTAGATGTTCCACAATCCTCTCCTTAAGTATGGTTTCCATTAATTTCCCCACTATTGATGTCAGGCTTACTGGCCTATAGTTGCCCAATTCCTCCCTACTACCTTTCTTGTGAATGGGCACAACATTTGCTAATTTCCAATCTTCTGGGACGACTCCTGTTGCCAGTGATTGGTTAAATAAATCTGTTAATGGTTTTGCTAGTTCACCGCTGAGCTCTTTTAATAGCTTTGGGTGTATCCCATCAGGCCCCTGTGACTTATTTGTATTAATTTTAGACAGCTGACTTAGAACCTCTTCCTCTGTAAAGACACATGCATCAAAAGATTCATTAGTCTTCTTTCCTAACTGAGGTCCTTCTCCTTCATTTTCCTTTGTAAAAACTGAACAGAAATATTCATTGAGGCAGTCAGCTAGTTCTTTATCTTCTTCCATATACCTTCCTTCTTTTGTTTTTAATTTGGTAATTCCTTGTTTTAGTTTCCTTTTTTCATTTATGTATCTGAAGAATGCCTTCTCGCCTTTTTTCCCTGACTGTGCTTTGGAAGCTCTTATAACTTGTTTGGCCTCTCTCTGCCTAATCTTATAAATTTGTCTGTCATCCTCGTTTTTTTTTTTTATAATTCCTAAATGCTATCTTTTTGTTTTTAATGATTTTGGCCACTTCTGCTGAGTACCACAGTGGTCTCTTCCTTTTTTTGCTTTTACTGACAAGCCTAATGCAATTTTCTGTTGCCTTCAATAGTGCCACTTTTAAGTAGTCCCATTTCTCCTGGACTTCAATGAAACTGTTCCAGTCTGATAGGGACTTGTATACCACTAATCTAATTTTAGAAAAGTCTGTTTTTCTAAAATCTAAAACTTTAGTTTTTGTGTGTTGTGACTCAGTCACTGTACTTATAGTAAACCACACTGACTGGTGATCACTAGATCCCAAGCTTTCCCCTACAGTAATATCAGATACCAAATTCCCATTTGTGAATACTAAATCTAAAATGGCCTCCTTCCGGGTTGGCTCCTCCACTACTTGCTGTAGAGATAATCCCAGTAGGGAATTTAGAATATCTGTACTCCTGGCAGAACTAGCTATTTTGGTTTTCCAGTTTACATCTGGAAGATTGAAGTCTCCCATAATGATAACTTCCCCCTTCAATGTCATTTTAGCTATTTCTTCAACTAGTAGATCATCTAATTCTTTGACTTGGCTAGGTGGTCTATATATCACACCTACATGAGTTACCTTATGATTATCAAGCTGCACGGTAACCCAAACTGACTCTAAATTGTTCTCGCTAACTTGTATCAAATTCGATTTCATGTTATCTTTCATATACAGGGCCACCCCTCCCCCCTTCTTGCCTTCTTTGTCTTTCCTGTATAGAGAGAACCCTGGTATTGATATATCCCAGTCATTACTCCCCTTGAACCACGTCTCAGTAACAGCCACTACATCTATATTCTAAGATGCCATTATAGCCTCAAGCTCATTGATCTTATTCCCTAGACTGCGAGCATTTGTAGACAAGACTCTGAGCTTGTCATTTCTTAACCTTTGTGCTTCTGGCCTCTTCTGGCATTGTTCCGGGGGGCAATTGGACTGCTGGATTATCACTCTTTTGCCCCCCTTTCCTAGTTTAAATGCTTCTTAGCAAATACCTGGAACTGTTCACCGAGGACATTCGTTCCTTTGAGAGAAAGATGCAAACCATCTTTCTTGTACAGTTCTTTTCCATTCCAACAAGAGCTAACATGAGACACAAAGCCAAACCTTTGGTTCAGACACCATTCACCAAGCCATACATTGAATTCCTTAATGCACATCTTCCTGTCATGCTGAAGGTTATGCACAGGCAAAACTGCAGAGAATGAAACAGTTGATGCAACCTCCCGTATATCCTTTCCAAGTGTGTGAAAAGCTTCTTTCACCTTTGAAACCTCATTGCAAGCCAGATCGTTTGTCCCAAGATGGAGAATAACATCCACTTCCCTTTCCTGCTTTGCTTGCCTAACAATATTAAGGATCCGTCGTCTATCCCTGCTAGCGGTAGCACCAGGGAGGAGACATCTCACAACACCATTCTTCTCAAACTTCACACCTCTTATGATGGAATCGCCCACCAACAGCTGCTTACTATCAATCCTCACCTTCTCCTTTTTGTCTTTGGCTGCAGTCTTACATACTTTAGGCATGGGAGATGATTGTTTCTCACCCACTGTGCTTGAGCCATCCTCCATGTTGCTCTGGCACTCTGAAAGTGCTGCAAATGAATTATGGAGAGCCACAGACTGTGGGACATGCCTTCTATCCACAACTCTCAGTCTACCAGAACCTACAGTAACCCATCTTCCAATTCTAGGGGGCCTCTGTGGCAGTGGCATTGCAATGTTCTCAGCCTGAGTTTGTTTAGTGGTTAATTTAAAAATCTCATATTTCAAAAAGGTAATTTCCTGCTGCATTATGGAGAGCTGTCTACAGATCAGACAGTATCCAAACCTTTGAAGAGTGGAACCTGAAATAAAAGCACAACAATTCCTGCACAGAACCAGGTCTGCCATTGTAAAGAGGGGAAAGATTTTAAACAAACAAATCTTACTTTTTTAGATTGTATCCACCTCCAGATTACCTCCTGAGTATCTCCTGAATATCTCCAATGCTCTTGTAGATCAGCTCTTGGTAAGCAGTCTTGGAAAAGCAGCAAGCTGACCCCCATAACAGTTTTTATATTTCGGTCTTCAGAGCTGTGTAAAAAGTGATCATTTTTCAGGGTGATCTGTACTTTTTAGCGATACCATTGTTTAGTGTGTATGACTTTTGATCAATTTTTGGAAGGGAAAGTCACAAAAAAGGCAGTGAATATGCCATGTTAATTTTTTGTTTTTATACCATTATAGCATTTATATTTTAATAGTTTGGGCATTTTGGGGTACGATAATGATAATAATCTTTATTTTTTATTGTTTATTTTTATTTATAATATGGGCAAAGGGGGTGATTTCAATTTGAATGAATGTCTTTTATTTTTTACTTTTTGCCCTGGAGCAGTTCTTCCAGGGGAAAGCCTCCTCAGATGCCATGGTCACAATTGACCACATCATCTGAGGGGTGAAATGTCTGTGGTCAGCATTATCGCCTGAACATAAAAAATGAAATAGGACAGCATCACTTACTGGAACAAATAGTACGTGTTATGGCGGCGGTGCTCGTGGCGTTAGGTCCCGGCCTCAGAGACCTCTCAAATGTAAAGAAACCTTCAGGGAAGTCACGGCACTCTCAATCTTGAATCAAATCCTAGTGTTTATTCACACCGAAAGATACAGCAACGTTTCGACACATGTAGCTTGAGAAAGACCTGTGTGTCGAAACGTTGCTGTATTTTTCGGTGTGAATAAACACTAGGATTTGATTCAAGATTGAGAGTGCCGTGACTTCCCTGAAGGTTTCTCAGCATTATCGCCTATCACAGACATGGTCTTCGGGTGTCTGCGGTGTAAAACAGCAGACACTAGGCAGCTACGGTGCCTGTTGCACTCAAAAGTGGACGACATCTTTAAAGACCCGACCAGCACTGTACATGTAAGACAGATGTTCAGTTCAGCTGAATCTAAGGATGCCTTTCACTTAGCGATCTGTTACTTCATTCTGGAGCAAAAGTACTTTAATACATACAGTACAGACCAAAAGTTTGGACACACCTTCTCATTCAAAGAGTTTTCTTTATTTTCATGACTATGAAGGCATCAAAACTATAAATTAACACATGTGGAATTATATACATAACAAACAAGTGTGAAACAACTGAAAATGTCATATTCTAGGTTCTTCAAAGTAGCCACCTTTTGCTTTGATTACTGCTTTGCACACTCAGTTGTTTCACACTTGTTTGTTATGTATATAATTCCACATGTGTTATGTATATAATTCCACATGTGTTAATTCATAGTTTTGATGCCTTCAGTGTGAATCTACAATTTTCATAGTCATGAAAATAAGCAAAATTCTTTAAATGAGAAGGTATGTCCAAACTTTTGGTCTGTACTGTATGCAAAGGAGCTGTTTAGTGCACCGAGGGCAGACCGAAGTGACTCTGTGCACCCTTGCTCCTCCTGCAACCAGGTTCCTGCATTGTTATCTAGCCTGGCCCAGTCACTCAAGGAGAGGGAGGAGCTGGCAGAGGAAGCAGGAGGAGCAAGGGTGCACAGAGTCACTTGGGTCTGTCCTTGGTGCATTTAACAACTAATTTGCGTGTGTATTAAAAGTTCTTTTTTTATTACATTCAGCTTATCTAGTCTTACAAAGCATAGTGCCTAGTTTTTCAGTGAATTTCTTGGTGACAGATTTCCTTTAATCCTCAGAGTTTATGCACCAGTAATATTTCCCTACATATCATTCTGATAACAATATAGTGAATTCAGAGAAACATGAATCTACAACTTATATGTCTGAAATACAAGGGCCTACAATAATGGAATACATTATAATGGAGCATTCATTGAATATTTCTAATAGTTTTTCTGTCATTCAGCTCCTATAGATTGAATACTGTAGTTGTGATCTATAAATCCATTGTGTTCTATACTTGCTACTTTTGTAATAGTTTTTTTAGAAGTCAGGACGCTCAGCACATTAATTTCCTGCAGTTTTCTAGCCCTGTTTGCTTTGTCTTCTCAATTCGAGATTTAATAATGGGCTTTGTGAACTGCTAATAAAATTGTACTATGAATACAAGATCAGGATGTGCGGGAACAATGTGTGTATTAAACGCTCCTCCAAATAACAGTGTGATTTATTGTCCTTGGAGAAATAAGGTGACCTTGGCTTTCTCTTGTCAATATTTGCTTCTCCTCATTAATCAATCTTCACTTCTACAATATTTAAAAACTGATCAAGTACAATTAACTGTTTCAGGCTGATCTATGATTCTGAAGCAAGGTTAAACTCAATCAGATTAACATGTAATTAGTTTGGTTGATTGAACTTGGTATTATGGGACACTTTCGTTAGATGCAACCTTTTCACAATCAGCAACCCTTGGCAGATGAGCAATGACCATAAGAATATCTAGCAGGAAAACCCAGAAAGCTAAAGCAATCTACTTAAAGGGGTTGTCCACTTTTGATAATACCATTTTGTTAGGAGAGTCTCCAAAAATAAGTTAAGCATAGGTTGTCTCGCTGCTGGGAAACCCAGCAATCAGCTGTGGTCTGGTTGGAACCTAGCAACAAGTGCTCAATCCATTTTAAGGACCACCTTAGCGGAAATTAAGTTTTACCCTGTGTACATTGAAATACATAGGCATGCAGGGTCCTCCAGAAGGAGGATGTTTGCTGATGTTTCTCCTGCCCCCTATTAACCCAGAACTGGTAAACAGGGTACAAATTTGTTCTCCCTTTCCTTTCCTCTTGGCTCAACATCCTGAATGGCAGGAGAGAAACGGCTTTGATTTAATGATACTCAGTGGGGAGTTGTTTATCCTATATGTGGTCACCAGTGGTTATGATGTAAAATGCAGCTCATTGAAGGTTTTGATAGCATGTCGTGATAAGGCAGCACTGTGGCCTGTTCATACTATACCAAGTGAAGTGTCGTACATTGTATAGCAGCTGTGCTTGGTGTTGTAGCTTAATCCCATTCACTTGAATGAGACTGAGCTGCGTAAAGGCTTAGTGACCCATCGATGTCACAAGCCTAGTAGAAGGTTGCAGAACTCTCCCAGTTGCTGCAGCCTTTTGAAAAAGCTGATCAGTGAGGGTGCCAGGAGTCAGAACCCCACCAATCAGAAAGCGATGACCTATTCTGAGTAGTGTTGAGCGAATTGAGCTTTGCATCATCGATCCAAAGTCGAATTAGTCATAAACTTTTGATTTTAATGCGGTCTTCGTACAGCTTTAAAATGTATTGGGTCCCTGGACTTTGTTTCACCCAACGTCGTGCAAGACTTCAGTGAATTAATTTGGTGTTCATTTCTGCATCTTTAAAAACATTTTTAATTAGGAATTCAAAATTGGGTTTGGTACCGAGGTACCAGCTGGTATCAAACCCAACTTCGGGTTCCCCCACCCCAGCTGTTGCTGCAGGGGAAATGTAGTCTTACATGACAACTACTCAGATGAATGGATGTCCATGTAATAGAAGGACAGCATGAGTTTGTCAGAACAGCTGCAACTGTTATAAGACATATACGAACGAGACAACCCTTTAATTGAAAAGATAAAAAGCTAGATGCCTACAACTACCCCTAAGGGAAGTATGAGAGCGTAGTGCATACTGCTGTGTTATTGAGTTCAGTGTATTACAGTATGCTGTAAAGTCCAAAGCTTAACCCAATCATGGATACAGGTAAAAAGCATGCTGGAGCTCTGTTATGAAAGTTCCAAATGACTCTAACAATAGATTACAAAATTAATCTGCACAGAATTTTCAACCTCTTTATCAAGTTAGAAAAAAACAAAAAAAATGCCCATTACTGGTGGAATCTGTAGACAATCTAATGTGCTCAGTATAGAGGCCTCCAAACCATCTCCTGGCTGCATATGTTGGGAAATGAGGATCTGTTAGATTTCAACAGTAGATTAAACAGAGATGTCAAGCGTTTGATTGCAAATATTGCTGCTAAACATGGTAACAGATTAACTAGAGTATAGATTGGTTTGCGTACTTATACTAAAAAGTTGGATAACTGCCTGAAAAAAATGCTAAAATAGATAATTTATTATGTTGTTATTAAAATATAGTGGCTATCCGCCAGCAGAACAAAACGGGCTAGGTGTGCTGAGCTAGTGGACTGTCTGTATATATATTCAGCCACTATTCCCATTAACACCACTGAGCAGGGGTTTCCTCCACAATTGCACCACAGTACCTCAGATACACTGTTTCACTTGGTGTGTATCTGTTAGTTATCAGGTCATACAGGGCTTATTACAGAGAATTCTGATAAGGGATGATTGGTATAGTATGTAATTGTAGCCACCAATCAAGCCTAAATATTATCATCAAGCCCCTATAACCTTTCATTGTACTTCATCCATGCCTAAAGTTGCGTCCACTCAACGCGTTTCTCAGCTGCCCTATTTGCGCAGTCTATCATCAGGAGCAGTGTTAGTGTAATCCAGCTCCAGGCCGCACATGTATTTGGCGTTTTGCTGTGAGCTGGGGAGGACAGGGAGCAGCGCTGCACCCTGGAGACTCCACACGTGCAGCACACTGTAGTACAGCCTAACGGCTCTCAAACATGGTAACAGGTTGGTAATTTTCAAGTGGTTCTCACACTTAGCTGGTATTGTGTCTCCTATAAGTTAAGTTCTCTGAGACTGGGAACCCCTTTTGATTAAAAAAAGAAAGAACTCAAATGACCTAAGAGGTGAGGCAGAGCTTGTGACTGCTACCACCTCTGAGGACAGTGATTGTCTGGCATAGGTGGCATGGATGTAGATGTCACATCATACTTCCAGTCCAGCGGCTACCAGAGGCAGTGGAGAAAGGGAGGTCAGTGCTTGAATCCAAGCACAAGTGAGAGATGAGTCTTTGCCTGGCAATATCAAAAGGGGCTCCTGGTCTCCGAGAACCCCTTTAAATATCAGAAACCAGAGCAGAGAGTGTGAGACGGCAGAGTGTCTTTCACAGCACTGTCACTATTTACAAAATATGCATTTATGTATCAATGTTTCATTTTGTATAAATCCATAAAGTATGAAGCCTGAATAAACATCATGATCTGCAAATTATTTTAAATTTTCTACCAGCTGGATTGTCCTAGTAGTGACTGAAAAATGTGTGTGCAGTCTGTGTAGCGAAATGCCTAAAAATTTGACTTTGATACATGCAGTCTAGATGTAAAAGCAGTTATCAGCAAATGTGTGGACGAGTTCAATCTTAGTGGAATAAACAGGTGGCTTTGAAGTTACTCTGGGAGGAGCACGTGCACCCATGGCATGGTTATAGAAGGAGCACTCATTTGTAGGAATGAGCAATTGCTTGAAGAAAGCCAGGTTATCTTTCTTCACAAACAGCCTCCTAATTCCCAAGTAACCTTGCTTGCTATTCCCTCATTAATGGTGTCCTTCTACCAGAAGTTTCTTTAATCATTCCGATTCCTGGTGTTATTCTCGACAGTAAGCAGCAGAACAGGTCAATGTGGTCGGCATCCAAATAAGAAGAAAATAAGGCACGATGGCATACATCTGCATATAAATGTCATATTTCTTGTTTGAAAAATACATGTATAATGAGATGGCATGCGACTGCTACCCCTTCCTCATTTACATATTAAAATGAAAGAATTTTCACAATTTGTACATAAATATCTGTAGTGCCAGACTTGGCCGACCAGTATCCCAGAGAATACAGTGCCGTAAAAGGGATAAATGTGCACATGTTCTGTATGAATTGAGGATGGACCCTCAAAATATTTTATTTTGGTTTATCCGGTAAGCCCCAGTGTGACAGTGAATAGTAGCATCATCTTTCATTATGCTGTACAACGTGGCGCTAAGGTTGTGAGAATATAATAAACTTGTAAGGGGTAGTGGACCTAAACCACCTGCAACCCTGGACTGTAATGACAGGTATGTTTGGTATTCACATGGTTAACTTTTAGAAATGTGCTATAAAGAGCACTATAATCAACTTACTAATAGGCTGTAACAAGAGCAACTGTGTTGGCTCCCCTGCTATGCAGTGCTGGCCACTTGTGCTGACAGCCGGCATCCAGTGTATCCATAAGAATCCTTCTCCAATATGGCTACAGATGGAGCGGCACGTGACTAGTGGCCTCCACTGAGTAACACTGTTCATGACAAGTTGATTTAAAGGCTATGGATAGTGATGGACAAACATCGGCCGGGACGTTTCGCGAACGTGCGTTCACGATAAAATGTTCAAGAACCGCGCGTTTGTGGCGGGCCCCATTCACTTTAACCACCTCAGCCCCTATGGCTTAAACACCCTGAAAGACCAGGCCACTTTTTACACTTCTGCACTACACTACTTTAACCGTTTATTGCTCGGTCATGCAACTTACCACCCAAATGAATTTTACCTCCTTTTCTTCTCACTAATAGAGCTTTCATTTGGTGGTATTTCATTGCTGCTGACATTTTTACTTTTTTTGTTATTAATCGAAATTTAACGAGAAATTTTCACTTTCAGTTGTAAAATTTTGCAAAAAAAACGAGATCCATATATAAATTTTGCTCTAAATTTATTGTTCTAGATGTCTTTGATAAAAAAAAATGTTTGGGTAAAAAAAAAAATGGTTTGGGTAAAAGTTATAGCGTTTACAAACTATGGTACAAAAATGTGAATTTCCGCTTTTTGAAGCAGCTCTGACTTTCTGAGCACCTGTCATGTTTCCTGAGGTTCTACAATGCCCAGACAGTACAAACACCCCACAAATGACCCCATTTCGGAAAGTAGACACCCTAAGGTATTCGCTGATGGGCATAGTGAGTTCATAGAACTTTTTATTTTTTGTCACAAGTTAGCGGAAAATGATGATTTATTTTTTTTTCTTACAAAGTCTCATATTCCACTAACTTGTGACAAAAAATAAAAAATTCTAGGAACCCGCCATGCCCCTCATGGAATACCTTGGGGTGTCTTCTTTCCAAAATGGGGTCACTTGTGGGGTAGTTATACTGCCCTGGCATTCTAGGGGCCCAAATGTGTGGTAAGGAGTTTGAAATCAAATTCTGTAAAAAATGACCAGTGAAATCCGAAAGGTGCTCTTTGGAATATGGGCCCCTTTGCCCACCTAGGCTGCAAAAAAGTGTCACACATCTGGTATCTCCGTATTCAGAAGAAGTTGGGGAATGTGTTTTGGGGTGTCATTTTACATATACCCATGCTGGGTGAGAGAAATATCTTGGCAAAAGACAACTTTTCCCATTTTTTTATACAAAGTTGGCATTTGACCAAGATATTTATCTCACCCAGCATGGGTATATGTAAAATGACACCCCAAAACACATTCCCCAACTTCTCCTGAATACGGAGATACCAGATGTGTGACACTTTTTTGCAGCCTAGGTGGGCAAAGGGGCCCATATTCCAAAGAGCACCTTTCGGATTTCACTGGTCATTTTTTACAGAATTTGATTTCAAACTCCTTACCACACATTTGGGCCCCTAGAATGCCAGGGCAGTATAACTACCCCACAAGTGACCCCATTTTGGAAAGAAGACACCCCAAGGTATTCGCTGATGGGCATAGTGAGTTCATGGAAGTTTTTATTTTTTGTCACAAGTTAGTGGAATATGAGACTTTGTAAGAAAAAAAAAAAAAATCATAATTTTCCACTAACTTGTGACAAAAAATAAAAAATTCTAGGAACTCGCCATGCCCCTCACGGAATACCTTGGGGTGTCTTCTTTCCAAAATGGGTCACTTGTGGGGTAGTTATACTGCCCTGGCATTCTAGGGGCCAAAATGTGTGGTAAGTAGGTAAATGACCTGTGAAATCCGAAAGGTGCTCTTTGGAATATGGGCCCCTTTGCCCACCTAGGCTGCAAAAAAGTGTCACACATGTGGTATCTCCGTATTCAGGAGAAGTTGGGGAATGTGTTTTGGGGTGTCATTTTACATATACCCATGCTGGGTGAGAGAAATATCTTGGCAAAAGACAACTTTTCCCATTTTTTTATACAAAGTTGGCATTTGACCAAGATATTTATCTCACCCAGCATGGGTATATGTAAAATGACACCCCAAAACACATTCCCCAACTACTCCTGAATACGGAGATACCACATGTGTGACACTTTTTTGCAGCCTAGGTGGGCAAAGGGGCCCAAATTCCTTTTAGGAGGGCATTTTTAGACATTTGGATACCTGACTTCTTCTCACGCTTTGGGGCCCCTAAAATGCCAGGGCAGTATAAATACCACACAAGTGACCCCATTTTGGAAAGAAGACACCCCAAGGTATTCAATGAGGGGCATGGCGAGTTCATAGAAAAAAAATTTTTTTGGCACAAGTTAGCGGAAATTGATATATTTTTTTTTTTTCTCACAAAGTCTCCCTTTCCGCTAACTTGGGACAAAAATTTCAATCTTTCATGGACTCAATAAGCCCCTCAGCAAATACCTTGGGGTGTCTTCTTTCCAAATTGGGGTCATTTGTGGGGTGTTTGTACTGCCCTGGCATTTGAGGGTCTCCGCAATCATTACATGTATGCCCAGCATTAGGAGTTTCTGCTATTCTCCTTATATTGAGCATACGGGTAATGAGATTTTTTTTTCCGTTCAGCCTCTGGGCTGAAAGAAAAAAATGAACGGCACAGATTTCTTCATTCGCATCGATCAATGTGGATGAAAAAATCTCTGCCAAAAAAAGAAAAAGGAGGGGAAAGGCGTTTGCCAGGACATAGGAGCTCCGCCCAACATCCATACCCACTTAGCTCGTATGCCCTGGCAAACCAGATTTCTCCATTCACATCAATCGATGTGGATGAATAAATCCTTGCCGGGATTTTTTTTTTTTATATATATACACAAAGTGTTTGCCAAAGTATATGAACACCGCCACCTCCTCAGCTCATATGCCTCGGCAAACGTATCTTTTACTGCAGAGGAGAAATCTCGTCTTGCAGCGCCGCATACACCGACTTGCGTGTAATCTGACAGCAGCGCAATGCTTCTGTCAGAATGCACATCAGTGCTGCAGCTAGTCGATCGGTTGGTCCACCTGGAAGGTAAAAAAAACAAAACAAAAAAGAAAAAACCAGGCTGCAACGCAATAAATTTATTAACTTCAGAACAGAACATATTAACTTTTTTTTAACTTTTTTAACTTTTTTACTTACCGGTAATTTTTTTTTTGTTTAGTTTTTTTTACCTTTATAGAACAAACCTCTCCTTCCCCATGGGACAATGTGCAAAGCGCAAATCGCCCAAAGATGTGGCGAAGTACGTTATGCACTTTATCCCAGGTGAAAGGAGAGGTTTGCAGCAGCTGTTAGTAAAAGGGCCCTAATAGCCCTGTGTGCCTGTCCTGTGAGATGCATCCCTATGCTAGGTGTACCTGTGTGTGGTACTTCCGGAAACACTCACCAAAGCATAGGGCAGGGTGGTCAGGACAGTCAGGACAGAAATAGCGGGTGTCACGCCATATTCCACTCCTGCTACAGACACAACATTTTTTTCGGGGTGGCGGTTGGGTTGAAGTACCAGCAACGACACTGGGGAAATGTCGCTCGTGTAGACGGCTAACTACACTGGTGGATGGGGCCACGGAACCTTCTGGATACAGGAGGTTCTCGATGATCTCTTCCTGGAATTTGAGGAAGGATCGTGTTCTCCCAGCCTTACTGTAGAGAACAAAACTATTATACAGAGCCAATTGAATTAAATATACAGACACCTTCTTATACCAGCGTCTGGTTCTGCGGGAAACTAAATAGGGAGCCAACATCTGGTCATTGAAGTCCACCCCTCCCATGAGCGCATTATAGTCGTGGACTGAGAGGGGCTTTTCAATGACACGGGTTGCCCTTTCAATTTGGATTGTCGTGTCTGCGTGAATGGAGGAGAGCATGTAAACGTCACGCTTGTCTCTCCATTTCACCGCGAGCAGTTCTTCATTACACAAGGCAGCCCTCTCCCCCCTTGCAAGACGGGTGGTAACGAGCCGTTGGGGGAAGCCCACGCGACTAGTTCGCGCGGTGCCACAGGCGCAAATCCGTTCTAGAAACAAATGCCTAAAGAGGGCCACACTTGTGTAAAAATTGTCCACATAAAGATGGTACCCCTTGCCGAATAAGGGTGACACCAAGTCCCAGACTGTCTTCCCACTGCTCCCCAGGTAGTCAGGGCAACCGACCGGCTCCAGGGTCTGATCATTTCCCTCATAGATCCGAAATTTGTGGGTATAGCCTGTGGCCCTTTCACAGAGCTTATACAATTTGACCCCATACTGGGCACGCTTGCTTGGGATGTATTGTTTGAAGCCAAGGCGCCCGGTAAAATGTATTAGGGACTCATCTACGCAGATGTTTTGCTCAGGGGTATACAAATCTGCAAATTTCTGGTTGAAATGGTCTATGAGGGGCCGAATTTTGTGGAGCCGGTCAAAAGCTGGGTGGCCTCTGGGACGGGAGGTGGTGTTGTCGCTAAAATGCAGAAAACGCAGGATGGTCTCAAATCGTGTCCTGGACATAGCAGCAGAGAACATGGGCATGTGATGAATTGGGTTCGTGGACCAATATGACCGCAATTCATGCTTTTTAGTTAGACCCATGTTGAGGAGAAGGCCCAGAAAAATTTTAAGTTCGGAAACTTGGACTGGTTTCCACCGGAAAGGCTGGGCATAAAAGCTTCCAGGGTTTGCGGTTATAAATTGTGTGGCATACCGGTTTGTCTCTGCCACGACTAAGTCCAAGAGCTCCGCAGTCAAGAACAGCTCAAAAAATCCCAGGGCCGAACCGATTTGAGCCGTCTCAACCCGAACTCCAGACTGGGCGGTGAAAGGGGGAACTAATGGTGCGGCTGAAGTTGGTGACTGCCAATCAGGGTTTGCCAGCACCTCAGGGATTCTAGGGGCTCTACAGGCCTGTCTGTGCGGTGGCTGCGACGGGGTAACTACTGCACGTGCCACCGTACCAGCTTCAACTGCCCTTCTGGTGCTCGCTACTTCACCAGGTTGTACGGCAGTGCTGGTACTAGGTCCAGGAAGGGCTGCGCTGCTGGTGTATGCCTCACCACGTGATCCGGCAGCGACAGCCCCACTCTGCTGCTCTTGAAGCGGATCCTGCGTAACCTGTGGTCTAGCGACACGGGGCCGGGTACGCCTGGTTCTATCAGGGACCTCCACCTCCTCGTCCGAACTTTGGGTCAGAGAGCCACTGCTTTCCACAGGTTCATATTCTGACCCGCTAGATTCATCAGATGAGGGTTCCCACTCCTCATCCGACTGGGTCAGAATCCTGTAGGCCTCTTCAGAAGAATACCCCCTGTTTGACATTTTGGACTACTAAATTTAGGGGTATTCCCTGAGACTACCCAAGAAAAAAAGCAAACCTGTCTTACAAAGGGGAGGCTAGCGAAGTACCGGAGGCCGCTGCGGTTGATAAAAAATATCAAAACTGATTTTTTTATCGCCGCAGTGCGTGTAAAGTGAATGTGCAGTGATCAAAAAATAATAATTTTTTGTCACTGCGGTGGGGCGGGCGTGGGTGAACGCACGTGTGGGCGATCGATCAGGCCTGATCGGGCAAACACTGCGTTTTGGGTGGAGGGCGAGCTAAGGTGACACTAATGCAATTATAGATCTGACCGTGATCAGTTTTGATCACTTACAGATACTATAAAAGTACAAATGCTGATTAGCGATACGCTAATCAGCGAATAAAAGTGATTGCGGTGCGGTGGGCTGGGCGCTAACTGACGCTAACTACCTAACCAAGGGGCCTAAACTATCCCTAAAACCTAACAGCCAATACTAGTGAAAAAAAAAAAAAGTGACAGTTTACACTGATCACTTTTTGTCTTTCACTAGTGATTGACAGGGGCGATCAAAGGGGTGATCAAAGGGTTAATTGGGGTGCAGGGGGGTGATCTAGGGCTAAGGTGTAGTGTTGGTGCTACTCACTGTGAAGTCTGCTCCTCTGCTGGATCCAACCGACGAAAAGGACCAGCAGAGGAGCAGAGAAGCCATATAACAGATCATATTTACTAATATGATCTGTTATATGGCTTGTGATTCGATTTTTTAAAAATCAGCAACCTGCCAGCGACGATCATTGGCTGGCAGGTTGCTGATGCAATTGTCCTCGAACTTTTGCCGGCCCGCGATGCGCATGCGCGGGCCGGCTGTGACCGAGATCTCGCGTCTCGCGAGAGGACGCGCCGGCGCGTCCAAGCGGAATGAAACAACCACCTCCAGGACGCGTCGCTGCGTTCGGCAGTCCGGAGGTGGTTAATGGCAGGCGAACCTGAAAAACCTTCTGGTCATATTTTCAGCTACCAAATACTTACTAGAAGTGCACAAATAGTCCCACAACATGGCCAGTGACATACCAGAAGGAGATCAATGGCAAAAATTCCCACAAAAAATATGTATTTTAATCAGGGGCCATTTCTATGCTTCTTAAAAGGAAACTCTCAAAAATGTGCCCTGCTGGAGCCTAGAGAAAATTTTTTTTATTTTAGGCCATTGGAGTACAGGCACCAAAAATTGGGCATTCACCTGACAGAAAAGAACAAGTGATTATGTGGCTGGAGGTACATTAGGCGGTCACTGAATAACAATTTTACTGTAGGCCAGTGGAGTACAGGCCTCCAAAATTAGACATTCCCCTGACAGAAAAGGTCTTTTATGCCTCTATATATCCATACGACAAGACAATTCTTTGTTCTGTGTGGTGGCGGATATGTGTGGGCTGGCATGAGGAAATTCAATTACACGTGGTCGTCACAGGTGTTGAATTCCTACGAGATCCATGCCTCATTAATTTTTAGAAATGTGAGGTAGTCCACACTGTCATGACCTAGGCGAGTGCATCTATAGGTCACGATCCCCCCTGCTGCACTTAACGTCCTTTCGGACAGGACACTCGACGGGCAAGCCAAAAGTTCCATGGAAAATTGTGCCAGTTCTGGCCACAGGTCAAGCCTGCACACCCAGTAGTCCAGGGGTTCCTTGCTTCTCAGAGCGTCCACATCAGCCGTTAACCCGATGTAGTCAGACACCTGTCAGTCTAGGTGTTCCTTGAGGCTGGATAAGGAGGGCGTCTGTCAATGGGTTGGCTGCAAGAATGATCTCATATCCGAACTGACCAACACATCTTCAAACCTCCGTCTTCCTGCAGGCGCAGCAGTTTCTCTGTGGGTGGAAATTCCTATGCCAGCGCCAGCAACAACAGAATACAGCATCTATCACAGCAAGGCCTGGAAATGCTGCATTCTGCCAGCCCTCTTTGATGCTGGAAACATGTCTACCATTTTGTGTTTGTACCGGGGGTCTAAATACATTGCCACCCAGTACTGGTCCTTGCCCTTTATGCTGTTTATACGGGGGTCCCTCTTCAAATACTGGAGCATGAAGGCCCCTATTTGCATTAAATTGGAAGTGGTGGAGCGCCCTGGCTCCTGCTCATTGCCCAGGAGAATGTCGTCCTCTGTCTCGTCCCCCCAGCCACGGACAACACCAGGGATCCCCCAAAAGTTTCAAGTCCCCCTCAAAGCCTGCTCTTCTTGCTCCTCCTCCTCCCCCCAGCAACCATCCTCCTCTGACTCCTCTTCAAACTCCTGCTGACTTGTCTCAGATGGAGTAGCCCCCCCAGGGAATCCATTCAGCATTGCGATTTCTTCATCTTCCAGCACCTGCTCCTCGGCGGCTTGATCAATTACACGACGCAATGCACGCTCCATAAAGAAGGCGTAAGGTACAATGTCACTGATGGCGCCCTGGCTGCGACTGACCAGTTTGGTGATCTCATCAAATGGCCGCAGAAGTCTGCATGTGGCGCGCATGAGCAGCCACTGGCGCGGAGAAAAGAAACCAAGCTTCCCAGCACCTATCCTGCTGCAGAGTTCGTACAGGTAGTCGTTAACAGCACGTTGCTGCTGGAGCAGCCTATCAAGCATTTACAAGGTGGAGTTCCAGTGCATTGGGCTGTCACAAATCAGACGTCTGACAGGCAGGTGGTGTCGCCGCTGAACGTCAGCAAGGCGTCCTGGGAGCGCAAGATGTGACCATGCATGGCTCGCTCCAGATACATTTGCAGTCTGCTTTTTGTCTCTGATGCACTGCGAGTCCTGCCTGCTTCTCCTCCCTATCTGCTGCTCCGTCTCTCCCTCTGAACTCCCCTCCTCTTCCTCCCTTGTGGGCATCCACGTGACGTCCATCGACACATCATCATCGTCACCTTCACGACCACTGACATTAGAGATCTCAGAGTAGGCAGCAACAGCGGGGACCACCCTCCTTGGTCCTGAATTGTCCTTCCTTGCACCACTTTTGGTTGGTACTAGCCATTGCATACTGGTAACACTCCACAAGACCTGCCATTTTGGAGATGCTCTGACCAAGCTTTTTCGCCATCACACTTTGGCCCTTGTCCAAATCACTGAATCACTAAACCGACTGTTCACTTGCTGCCTAATATATCTCACCGCTTGACAGGCAGAATTGTAACATGACAATAGGAGAGATTTATCAGATTTGGTACAAAGTAAAACTGACTAAGTTCCCCAATGGAACCCATCAGAACGATTCTTTCATTTTCCTAAGGAGCTCTAAAAAAAAAAAAAAAAATCAAAGGTAGGATCTGATTGGTTTCTATTGGTGACTAAGCCAGTTTTCCTTTTGCATCAATTTTGATAAATCTCCCCCAGTGTATCTCACATCACCTGTCAGTGGTTTTAATGTTATGGCTCATCGGTGTATACATACTAGCTATAAGCCATCATCAATAATTATTATTTTTATTGAACAGTTTAGAAATTATCTTTTGACAAGGCAATCCTCCTAGAATTGGAGCACTTTAGAGATGAAGCACCATTATACTGTACTAAATTACTTCACTTGACTAAAAATTGCTGGCCTATGCTACAGTATATATTAATGTGCAATGCATGTTATGCCAATGTCAGGACTGAGAGGAATAACATGACGTTCTCTGGAACTCCTTTATAGAAGAATGTCATTAGTTCTGCCTGTGTACTGCAGGCTGGGCTAGAGGAGTAGTCATTGATGGGAAGGAATGCATCCATATGTACAACAGTTTTCCTTTGCAATGTAATTACAAGACTGGCTAGATACAATATAAAGGTTTGTAATTAAGATAATGATCACATAGTCCCATATGACCATTGAGAAGAACTCATATTTATTTTGCTTTTTCATTCCGTTTCAGGACTTGCATTGCTGTCTTCATCCTCAACTTTTGCAGACGTTCTTAAAGCACCGCAGCATAAATTAGTAGTTACCCCAAGACCTGAAGCAGACAAGGTAAATATTTTACATATGTAAGGAACTGGTACTGTATTAACTGTGTACTTGGAGTAAAGTTTTGGGACATACTGCTGAATCATTGAACTCGGGTGTTTCATTCAGTAACATTGCCTTTACAGACATTTGTGAAAGTATGGCTCATTCTAAGGAGCTCACTGAATTTCAGAATTACTCTGTAATACCTGTTGCATTGCAACAAGTCGGTCAGCGTTTGTGGCAGACCACATAAAGTTAGAGTAGGGGTCGTCCAGACCTCTTCTGGCATTAAAGGGGCTGTGCAGGCAGTATACAGTATATTAATGACCTAACCTCAGGATAGATCATCAATATCTGATCAGCAGGGTCTGACACACAGTATACCCACCCGCTGTTTGAAGAGGAGTCAGTGCTCCATGCGAGTGCTACTTCCTCTTCATTACTCTGCCCATTGTCGCAGTGTAATTACAAGTACTTTAACCCCTTCAAGACCAAGCTAGTTTTTACCTTCAGGACCAGGCCATTTTTAGCAAATCTGACATGTCACTTTATGTGGAAAGAACTTTAAAACACTTTTACTTATCCGGGCCATTCTGAGATTGTTTTCTTGTCACATATTGTACTTCATGACAGTGTTAAAATTGAGTCAAAACATTTCATTTTTATTTATAAAAAAATACCAAATTTACCAAAAATGTGGGAAAATTTGCACATTTCCAAATTTCTATTTTTCTACTTTTATAGTAGAATAGTTATTACTTTGCATTCCCCATATGTCTACTTCATGTTTGGATCATTTTGCGAATGACATTTTATTTTTTAGGGACGTTAGAAATTTTTCTGAAAATTTCCAAAACCCACTTTTAAGGACCAGTTCAGGTCTGAAGTCACTTTGTGAGGCTTGCATAATAAAAACCACCCAAAAACCCCCCATTTTAGAGACTACACCACTCAAGGTATTCAAAACTGATTTTACAAACTTTGTTAACCCTTTGGGTGTTCCACAAGAATTAAAGGAAAATGGAGATGAAAATTCTGAATTTCACTTTTTTGGCAGATTTTCCATTTTAATCCATGTTTTCCAGTAATAAAGCAAGGGTTAACAGCCAAACAAAACTCAATATTTATTACCCTGATTCTGTAGATTACAGAAACACCCCATTTGTGATTGCAAACTGCTGTATGGGCACACGACAGGGCGCAGAAGGAAAGGAATGCCATATGATTTTTGGAGGGCCATGTCACATTTGAAGACCCCCTGATGCACCCCTAGAGTAGAAACTCCAAAAAATGACCCCATTTTAAAAACTACGGGATAGGGTGGCAATTTTGTTGGTACTATTTTAGGGTACATATGATTTTCGGTTGCTCTATATTACACTTTTAGTGAGGCAAGATAAAAATAGTGCCAAAACACTTTTTTTTGTTATTTACAATGTTCATTTGACAGGTTAGATCATGTGGCATTTTTATAGAGCAGGTTGTTACGGACGCGACAATACCAAATAAGACAACTTTTTTTTTTCTTTGAATCATTACATAATAAAGCATTTTTGAAAAAAAATATTTTTGTGTCTTTATATTCTGAAAGACATAGTTTTTTTTTAGTTTTGGGCAACTGTCTTATGTAGGGTCTCATTTTTTGCAGGATGAGATAACGGTTTTATTGGTACAATTTTGAAGTTTATATGACTTTTTGATCGCTTGGTATTATACTTGTTGTGATGTAAGGGGACAAAAAAATTGCTTTTTTGACACCATTTAAAAAAAATATTTTTTATGGTGTTCACCTGATGGGTAATGTGATATTTTTATACAGCTGTAGATTATGGATGCGGCAATACCTAATATGTATACTTTTTTTTATTTATGAAAGTTTTACACAATAACAGCGTTTTGGAAAAAAAGAAAATCATGTTTTAGTGTCTCCATATTCTGAGAGCCATAGTTTTAAAAAATTTTGGGCTATTGTCTCCTTTTTTTGCGGGATGAGATGACAGATTGGTATGATATTTGGGTGCGTATGACTTTTTAATCGCTTTGTATTACACTTTTTGTAATGTAAGGTGACAAAAAATTGCTTTTTTTGCACCGCTTTTATTTAATTTTTCTTACGGTGTTCCCCTGAGGGGTTAAGTCATGTGATATTTTTATAGAGCAGGTTATTACAGATGCGGTGATAACTAATGTGTATACTTTTTATTTATTTATTTATTAAAGATTTATACAATAACAGCATTTTTTTAACAAAAAAAAATCATGTTTTAGTGTCTCCATATTCTGAGAGCCATATTTTCTTTATTTTTTGCGTGATTGTCTTAAGTAGGGGCTCATTTTTTGCGGGATGAGGTGATGGTTTGATTGGTATGATGTTGGGGTGCGTCAGACTTTTTGATCGCTTGGTATTACACTTTTTGTGATGTAAGGTGACAAAAAATGGCTTTCTTTACACCGTTTTAATTTTATTTTTCTCACGGTGTTCCCCTGAGGGGTTAAATCATGTGATATTTTTATAGAGCAGGTCGTTATGGACGTGGCAATACCTAATATGTCTACTTTTTTTATTTATTCAAGTTTTATACGCTAATATTTTTGAAACAAAAAAATATATCATGTTTTAGTGTCTCCATAGTCTGAGAGCCATAGTAATTTTATTTTTTGGGTTATTGTTTTAGGTAGAGGCTCATTTTTTGCAGGATGAGGTGACGGTTAGACTGGTACTATTTTGGGGGGCATACGCCTTTTTGATCGCTTGGTTTGCACTTTTTGTGATGTAAATAGTTTTTTTAGCACAGTTTTTATTTTACTTTTTTGTTCTCCTGAGGGGTTAGGTGATGTGATATTTTTATAGAGCCGGTCTATAGTGACGCGGCGATATGTAATATGTCTACTTTTCTGTTTTTCCTTATTTATTTTTTTTAACTTTATTTTGGAAAATGGACGCTTTTTTTTATTATAAAAGATACACTTTTTTTTAACTTTATTTAACTTTTTATATTTGTCCCACGATGAGACTTCATCTTTATAGGGTTTGATCCCTGTTTAAATTCAGTACGATACATTCTGTATTGTACTGAACTGAACTGTCAGCGTCTCACACAGTGAGACGCTGACTGTTGCCTAGGAGACCCAGCACTCAAGCTGGATCTCCTGGGCTTCCGTAGGCTGGCAGCTCTGATACCTGTGTAAGGCATCGGGGCTGCCATGGCAATCATCGACCCCCTGCCAGCGCAGCGTGGGGGGGCGATGGAGTAAGAGGGAGACCCCTCTCTCTGTATACCCCGCACGTGCCGCGGTCAGTGCTGACCGCCGCACGTGAAAGGGTTAATCCGCCAGCACACAATGCCGGCGGATGCAGCAGGGGCCCGCCTATCAGTAACATGCACGTGAGGATGCGGCAAGGAGCCACATTTGCTCAAGTACATGTTCATGATAATGCGGGGAGGGGTTAATGGAGCGAGTACTTACACCATGCCACAACTTGCACTTGTAATGAAGAGGAAACAGCGCTCACATGGAGTTTTGCCTATTCTTCAAACAGCTGATTTGCAGAGGTGTCAGGTGTCGGACCCCTGCCGATCAAATATTGATGACCTATACTGAGAATAGGTCATCAATATATATTGTGGACTTTTCTACTTAGCTCACTGGTCCGAGCAAGTCCAATGCTATAGAATCCCAGACAGACTTTGTGGTTTCAAAGCGCGGTCCTTACCGGCATTTATTGTCAGCGTAAACAGGCAGCAGATGTACAGGATGCACGGTTCAAAAAGAAAACATAACGTAAAGAAACTCCTGCTCGTCCGAGCTCTTAACTAGACAGTAATGTCCCTGACTGTCCCATATGCAACAGAGTAACAGCAACCTGTACCATCTGCTCACACATAGAGCAACCACCCTGTTTGGCTCTCCCCCACATAATGCAGCCTGGGTCTTTAACCCCTTCCCGCATTATCACGTACATGTATGTGGGAAATGTTGTGCCTTACCGCATTCCCCCAAAATAGTGCCAATCAAACCATCATCTCATCCCGCAAAAATTATACCCTACCTAAGACAATCGCCCAAAAAATAAAAATAAATATGGCTCTCAGACTATGGAGACACTAAAACATGATTTTTTTTGTTTCAAAATGATATTATTGTGGAAAACTTAAATAAATAAAAAAAAGTGTACATATTAGGTATCGCCACATCCGAGAGAACCTGCTGTATAAAAATATCACATGACCTAACCCCCCAGGTGAATACCGTAAAAACAAATAAATCTAAACAGTGTAAAAAAAATATTTTTTTTGTCACTTTACATCACAAAAAGTGTAATAGCAAGCGATCAAAAAGTCATATGCACCCTAAAATGGTACCAATCAAACCATCATCTCATACCGAAAAAAATGAGACACTACCTAGAACAATCGCCCAAAAAAAATAAAAATATATGGCTTTCAGAATATGGAGACACTAAAAAATAATTTTTTTCAAAAATGATTTATTATGTAAAATTGAAACAAACAACCAAAAAAGTCATATTTGGTATTGTCGCATCCGTAACAACCGGCCCTATAAAAATACCACATGATCTAAAGCTGCCACCTTATCCTATAGTTTCCAAAATGGAATAATTTTTTTGGAGTTTCTACTCTAGGGGTGCATAGGTCTTCAAATGTTACATGGCAACTTAAAATTATTCCTGTGAAATCTGCCTTCCAAAAACCATACGACGTTCCTTTGCTTTTGAGCCATGCCGTGTGCCCGTACAGCAGTTCACGACCATATATGGGGTGTTTCTGTAAACTACAGAATCAGGGTAATAAATATTAAGTTTTGTTTGGATGTTAACCCTTGCTTTGTTAGCAGAAGAAAATTGATTAAAATGGAAAATCTGCCAAAAAAGTGACATTCTAAAATTTCTTCTACATTTTTCTTTAATTCTTGTGAAACACCTAAAGGGTTAACAAAGTTTGTAAAGTAAATTCTAAAATGGGGTGATTTATTGGTGGTTTCTAATATGTAAGCCCCAAAAAGTTACTTAATAGCTGAACTGGTCCTGAAAAAATTGGGTTTTGGAAATTTTCTTAAAAATTTTAAGGCCCCTTTCACACGGGCGAGTATTCCGCGCGGATGCGATGCTTGAGTTGAACGCATTGCACCCGCACTGAATCCCGACCCATTCATTTCTATGGGGATGTTCACATGAGCGGTGATTTTCACGCATCATTTGTGCGTTGCGTGAAAATCGCAGCATGCTCTATTTTGTGCGTTTTTCACGTACCGCAGGCCCCAAGCAAGTGCGGATGCGGTGCGATTTTCACGCACGGTTGCTAGGAGACGATCGGGATGGAGACCCGATCATTATTATTTTCCCTTATAACATGGTTATAAGGGAAAATAATAGCATTCTGAATACAGAATGCATAGTAAAATAGCGCTGGAGGGGTTAAAAAAAAATATAAAAAAATTTAACTCACCTTAATCCACTTGATCGCGCAGCCGGCAGCGCTTCTGTCTTCTTTCTTTGCTGTGTGCAGGAACAGGACCTGTGGTGACGTCACTCCGGTCATCACATGATCCATCACATGATATTTTACCATGGTGATGGATCATGTGATGGACCATGTGATGACCGGATGGATGTCCCCACAGGTCCTGTTCCTGCACACAGCAAAGAAAGAAGACAGAAGCGATGCCGGCTGCGCGATTAAGTGGATTAAGGTTAAAGTTAAATTATTTTATTATTTTTTTTAACCCCTCCAGCACTATTTTACTATGCATTCTGTATTCAGAATGCTATTATTTTCCCTTATAACCATGTTATAAGGGAAAATAATACAATCTACAGAACACCGATCCCAAGCCCGAACTTCTGTGAAGAAGTTCGGGTTTGGGTACCAAACATGCACGATTTTTCTCACGCGCGTGCAAAACGCATTACAATGTTTTGCACTCGCGCGGAAAAATCACGCATGTTCCCGCAACGTACCCGCACCTTTTCCCGCAACGCCCGTCTGAAAGAGGCCTAAGATTTGCTTCATACTTCTAAGCCTTCTAACGTCCCAAAATAATGTGATGTAATTTTCAAAATGATCCAAACATGAAGTAGACATATGGGGAATGTAAAGTAATAACAATTTTTTGAGGTATTACTATCTATTATTAAAGTAGGGAAATTGAAATTTGCAAATTTGCTACTTTTTTTACCATTTTTGCCAAATTTGGTATTTTTTTTATAAATAAAAATGAAATATTTTGACTCAGTTTTGCCACTGTCATGAAGTACAATGTGTGACAAGAAAGCAATCTCAGAATGGCCTGGATAAGTAAACGCGTTTTAAAGTTATTACCACATAAAGTGACACTTGTAAGATTTGCAAAATTAGGCTGCGTCCTGAAGGGGAATAATGGCTATGTCCTGAAGGGGTTAAGTAGGCCTCAGCCCAGCTGCATTAATCAAGTGGCTGCAGAGTAAATTTGTCCAAGGCTAGGAACAGAGCCCCTCCCCATGTATAGGTGAGAAACCTTGGTGGAATATATACGCCATTTAACACTTTACCTGCCACCTTACAATATTTACTGCACAACCGTTTTAACATCAGCACAAAAACTGTGCGTCGGGAGCTTCAGAACATTGGTTTCCATAGCCAAGCAGCTGCATGTAAGCCTTATATCACCAAGCACAAAGCAAAGCGTCAGATGGAGTGGTGTAAAGCATGCCGCCACTGGACTCTGGAGAAGTGGAAACGTCTTCTGCAGAGTGTCAAATCATGCTTCTTGATCTGGCAGTCTGATGGATGAGTCGGACGAATGCCAGAGGAACATTACCTGCCTGATTGCATTGTCCAAACTGTAAATTTTGGTGGAGGAGGAATAATGGGGTTGTTTTTCTGGGGTTGGCCTCTTAGTTCTATGGAAGGGAAATATTAATGCTTCAGCATACCAGCACATGTTGGACAATTTGGACAATTGTATGCTTCCAGCTATGTGGGGACACTTTGGGGAAGGTCCTCTTCTATTCTAGCATGACTGTGCCCTGTGCACAAAGGAAGTTCCCTAAAGGCATGGTTGGATGAGTTTGCTCTCAAAGATCTTGACTGATCAGCACAGAGCTCTGACTTGAACTCCATCAGACACCTATGTGATGGCAAGCTTAGTCGAGAACATCCAGCATCAGTGTCTGTCCTCAAATGCTCTTCTGGATAAATGAGCAAAATTTTACATAGATACACCCCAAAATCTTGCAGAAAGTCTTCCCAGAAGAGTGAAATCTGTTTTTGTTAAGGTTTTTGTAAACCATCCTAATATTAATGCCTTTGAATTTTAACTGGAATGTCATAAGAGTTCCTGTAGGTGTAATGTGTAGGTGTTCCAATACTTTTGTCCATATAGCGCAGGCATGCTCGACCTGCAGCCCTCCTACTGTTGTAAAACTACAACTTTCACAATGCCCTGCTAGCTGTAGGCGGTTTGGGCATGCTGGGAGTTGTAGTTTTGCAACAGCTGGTGTGCCGCAGGTTGAGCATGCCTGATATAGCGTATTAATATAGTTATGGAAGTGGAGATTCAGCTGTGTCAACTTTACACTGAAGATAAGATGTGTATATCGTATATTGCTGTGTGCTGAAGGCATGGATGGATCCTTGCAAAAAAGAGAGGTTAAAGTGACATAAATGCTTTGTTTTGGAGCAGAAATTACAATGTGGAGGGAGTTTTACTTATTATTATTTATTATTAAAGCACCATTAATTTCAGGGCACTGTACATATGAAAAGGGGTGTAATTATATAATACAAAAACAAGTGCAAAAAGCATGAACAAAATGAGTTATAAACTGATACAGAAGGGTGGTGGACCCTACCCGCAAGAGCTTACAATATACAAGGGATGGCGTTCTTTCTAGTTTTTCTGTTTTATAGGTTTATTATCTCATACCAGTCATACCCAATCTTTTAGGCCTCTTTAACACGAACATCTGTTCTGTTTGGGAAAAAACGGATGGTTTTGCACTCAGGTTTTATCTGCAATTCCATTCAGCGTTTCAGTTTTCTTCATGCTTGTGCAGTCAGTTATGGATGCGTTTTTCACACAAGTGTACATTTCACGCAAGCCCCATTCACAGAGTTGCGAGAAAAAACACAGAATATAAATCATGCTGTGATTTTTCCTGAAGCAGAAATAATGAGTGAAAAATGTACACAGGCCCATTAAAATGAATGGTTCAGGATTCAGTACGGATACTAAGCGTTTGCTTCACGCATCTCACCGTATGAAAGAGGCCTTACTGTTCTGTTAGGCTGCCAGCTTGAAGGTTGCATCAGTTCAACCCAATTTTATATACTGTGTTTGGGTATATGGGCTTCCCTACTGTTAGCCAGTGTAGGTAGCCACTTGCTCTACCAGACTATGTCACCCACTCGTCACGTGGGCAGAAATTAGATTGGATGGCGGGCGTGTAATATAGTACGTTTTTACAAATGTATGGTTCTCTATATCTTCTTTGGTTTCTGAATCTGGGCCTACAGCTGTCATATACCACCGACCAATCACAGCGCAGTTTTCATTTCTTATTGTGCTCATGAAAAATGAAAGTTTCACTGTGATTGGTTGCTATGCGCAACAAACTCAGATCCTCTTTTTAGAGAGTTTCATAAATTTTGCCTATTGTATCTGAGGGAGGCTGTATATGTTTCCTGCTTTTGGTTGGGGTTGGGGATAGAGAGAGATTTTAGTTTGGGGAAAGGCCTTTAGCATAGCTGATCAATGGGGGTGTCGAGAGTCAGACCCTCAATGGTCTGATACTGATAACGTATCCTGAGGATCGGCCATCAATATTTTAAATGCCCAAATAGTGCTATGTTATTACTTGTTAATGTAATTTAACTTTATTGTATTCCGTTCTATAGAAAATGTCTAAAATGCGGCAGCATGGATAGCAGTTCTGAACATATCTCCAACTGTATGACGTTTTCAGAGACTGGACTGCTGTGAATTATCAGGCTGCCCGTCTGAAATATCGATATTCATAGAAATAATACGCTTGTTTGTATGTAAACAGACAGCCTAATGCAGTTACACTTGTGAATATGGAAGTCTCCCTGTCATTAGCACATCTAACTGATCGGGAGAAAGATTTCTGTGGTTGGTCGCTGTCACTAGTCTCAGGATGGGGTAAGAATTTATTAGCACTTGCTGGGACAGATCAAGGTGAGATGAGAGATGGCAGAGAAATTCACACTGATACTCCAGATTACAGCGGGAAGCATTTTCCATGTGACATGTGGATGAATGTCTAATTTAATTCACATTGGGAATGTATTTTTAATTGTGTTTTGACCAATTTCTCAAATGTGCAAAATGCTTCAGCACCTAAAATGTATTCTTAAAAAATATAAAATAAGTTTAAAAAAAGCTGACAAATATATGGCATGCCTAAAAAATATTGCAATCATATTTTTCAATTTCCAGATATCTCATATTATTACATATTATTCTCAAAGTCTATGTAAATGAATGCAAATTACTGCACGGCCCACATCAAAGAAGATCCAGGTGGTGGGACTGAGCGTCCTTCAGCACTGCACATGTTAGGTGATATTCTGAAGAGGGATCTCAAAATACCAAAGGGGTTCCATAATAACAGCATGATCTGTAGACAGGACCAATTATTTATTAATTAATTCATTAAATCATTTCAATTTAAAAAAATTAGAAACGTTTTGCATGATCTAAGGGAGTAATGTCATATTTTATGCATCGGGTAACGTCTTTAAAGGGGTTGTGCACCAGTGAAGGGAAGCATACTTACCTGCTTCCTTGTGCTAGCTCCAGGGCCATCTTTAACGCCGGGCAAAAGTTGCTCCTGGGGCCCAAGGTAGCTGCCTCTTGAGCCCCGCTGGCCACTGCCCCATAAGACGCACTTTTTTCCCCCCAAAAGTGGGGGAAAATGGCCCCTGCGTCTTGTGTAATGAATACCAATGAGCGCTTTCATTATGGAAGCGCTCATTCGTACCGAAGGACCAGGAAGCGGTGAAAGCTCTGTACTCACTGGTTCCTGGTCCTCCGCTGTCGGCTGTGAAGGCTGCGCACAGCGCGAAGGCACTTTGTGGCCTCACGCTGTGTGCGCTGGTTCACAGAGCACAGCCGACAGCAGCATTTGTGAAGCCACAACACGCACAACCTTGAGGCGGATGAGCTACAACAGCAGAAGACCCCACCGGGTACCACTCATCTCCACTACAAATAGGAAAAAGAGGCTACAATTTGCACGAGTTCACCAAAATTGGACTGTTGAAGACTGGAAAAATGTTGCCTGGTCTGATGAGTCTCGATTTCTGTTGAGACATTCAAATGGTAGAGTCCGAATTTGGCGTAAACAGAATGAGAACATGTATCCATCCTCTGATGGCTACTTCCAGCGGGATAATGCACCATGTCACAAAGCTCGAATCATTTCAAATTGGTTTCTTGAACATGACAATGAGTTCACTGTACTAAAATGGCCCCCACAGTCACCAGATCTTAACCCAATAGAGCATCTTTGGGATGTGGTGGAACGGGAGCTTTGTGCTCATCATTTCTGCTTCAGGAAAAATGTGCATCCCTCAAATCTCCATCAACTGCAAGATGCTATCCTATCAATATGGGCCAACATTTCTAAAGAATGCTATCAGCACCTTGTTAAATCAATGCCACGTAGAATTAAAGGGGTATTCTCATCTCGCTTATTCATCCTTCCCTGCAGTCACTCTGCTGGTCACTTCCTGGTTTTCTGCAGCTAAGGCTGGGCGGGGTTAGGCAGCTAGAGTGAAGGCCGGCCATACCTCCTTATGACATCACACTGAGCACTGAGTTCTTACATGCTAGTTCATGTGAAGACTATGACTCATCAGTCTGGCAGCCTGCAGTGTCTGAGGCCCCTCCCCCTGCTGGGGAATCAGAGAGCTGTGATAAGTGAAATAATGGGAAGATTCAGGCTCCAGCACTCACTTTTTTGAAGTGTCAAATTCTCCGTCTTTGTTTAGCAATTGTGCACAGACAATACAGGACTCAAATTCTCTCTGGTGTAGGCTGTTGACGCGTTTCGAAAGGTTCTTATTCGTAACAGTGGTGTGCGACTGGTGTTCTCAGGTATAAGTAAGAGCTCAAATGTGTGTAATTAGTGCTGTAGTCACTCCCACCTTTGGCTATGCAGAGGGTAGGGAGAGGGGAATAGCATGGAGCAATTGAGATTCCTCCTCTTTTGCGCAACACATGTCTCTAATAATTATCACCTGGAGCATCAGATTCATTCCATTCAAATATCTGACATACAGAGATTTACATAATATTACTTTAAAAACAAGCTTGTTTCAATACATACAGATTGTCTCTTCTAACATAATAAAAATTATGTAACATGCAGATAAAATAATAGAAAAATAAAAAAAGGCAATGCGGAAAAACTCTGCTAACTAGTCTGCTGCGTTAAATAGGTATCCATTCACATTATAGTTGCGTTACTTCTCAGTTTGGTTTTTCAGAGATTGCTACTGAATATATACATAATTGTTCGACATACATACCACAAAAAGAAAAGGAAAGAAAAAAAGCAACATTTAATAAAAGTGCATAATTTCCCTTCTCATATTTAATCCTTTTGGATACCTTGTTTCCAGTTTAAATATCCAAAAGGCCTCTCTCAGATTGACTTGGTGTTTTATATCCCCTCCTCTGATAGAGGTTTTAACCTGTTCTATGGCATATGTTTTGAAATACTTGGGGCTGCGATTGTGTTTTTCAATAAAATGTCTTGCCACATTTGATATGTTGGTATAAGAGGGATTATCTATATAGTTTAGGTGTTCCAAAATTCTGTTTTTGAATTTTCTTATAGTGCACCCTATATACATTTTGTCACATTGTTCACACCAGATCACATAAACTACTGCTTTTGTGTTGCAGTTGATGTAAGACTTGATATTATAAGTCTGTGTGTGATCTGTGTTGGAAAAGGTTTTTGTGTCTTGTACATAATTACAAGTGCGGCATCGCTGACTACCGCAGCGTGTGAACCCCTTGTATGTCAACCATGTATCTGTTTGTGGGCAAATTTCCCGTACAAACATGGACGCTGTGATAAGTGAGCTCAGTGTACAGTAACACGTGGCTCTTCTGCACAGTTTTACACACAAAATCTCTGTCTGATCTCTTACAAACCCATTTTGTTTATCAAAAACTATAATTCCAAATTATACATTAGCTCAAAAGCTTGTCAGCTAGTAAACGTATAATCTGTGCTTTTGTCTCCCATAAAACATGACAATCCCCCACCCCCCAGCACTGATGCAGATTTGTTTTCATTACAGCTATACTCCAGTTGTGTATAAACCTTACACTATGTATCTCTATAGATGCATATACAGCTCAGCTACATGTGGCTACTCCAGTCCCCTAGCATCACTTTGGCTGAATGGCTTCCTATACAGCTTTGCTACATCTTTATTCTACTCCCCCACTAGCACTGTGTCTGAAAAGCTTCATATACAGCTCTGCTACATCTGTCTGTTTATCTCTTCAACCAGCACTGTGGCTGAACAGCAGCTTATTCAGCTCTGCTACATCTGATTCTATCTTTCACATGCATTGATTCTAAACCGCCACATACACATCTCTGCTAAATCCCTCTATTTCCTTCACCATTAGTACTGTGGCTGAACAGCGCTTATTCAGCTCTGCTACATCTGATTCTATCTTTCACATGCATTGATTCTAAACCGCCACATACACATCTCTGCTAAATCTGTCTATTTCCTTCACCATTAGTACTGTGGCTGAACAGCGCTTATTCAGCTCTGCTACATCTGATTCTATCTTTCACCCGCATTGATTCTAAACCGCCACATACACATCTCTGCTAAATCAGTCTATTTCCTTCACCATTAGTACTGTGGCTGAACAGCGCTTATTCAGCTCTGCTACATCTGATTCTATCTTTCACATGCATTGATTCTAAACCGCCACATACACATCTCTGCTAAATCAGTCTATTTCCTTCACCATTAGTACTGTGGCTGAACAGCGCTTATTCAGCTCTGCTACATCTGATTCTATCTTTCACATGCATTGATTCTAAACCGCCACATACACATCTCTGCTAAATCAGTCTATTTCCTTCACCATTAGTACTGTGGCTGAACAGCGCTTATTGTTGCCACAGTTTTTGTTCACATATAATTTTTTTTTATACTTTTCTTTTAGTCATTTTATTCCAGTAGGAAAGTTTATGGGAAAAGGCTTGAAAAAAATGGCATGGACTCAAAAAAACGCACGAAGTTATAAAAATGCCTCCCCCAACCCAAACAAAAAAAACAAAAAACTTTTTCTGAGCAGTTGCCTCATAGAACATTATTATCAGAGGGGCCCCTTTACACGCAGGAATAATCCCAGCACAGAACTGGGTGGCATCATTGTGCCCTTCACTGTCTAGCGAGTGCTGTTTAGGGCAGCCTGTATTCTGTAAATGGCCGGCAGGACAGCTCTGCCAGCTGCTCTGCTATTACTCCTCCACCCTTATTATACAAAGAAAATTGCTTAGAATGCAATCCCCTAATCTGTAGTTGGATCCCATGGCGAGGATCCTGCGGCCTCCCCTATACACAGCGTTCAGCCTATAGCCGCACTGTTTGGCCCAATTAATTATTTCTGGTTTTAGTCCTCGCTGGCGTGTCAGCGGTTAAAGGGTTTCTACCACCACATTTTGATCTAATTAGCTGTCAGACACTAGCGATCTGCTAGTGTCTGCTGTACCTAACCATGCTATTGTAATTCCTTTCTCTGCATCGGTTACCCAAAAAAACATAGTTTTATTGGTATGCAAATGAGCCTCTAGGTGCTATGGGGGTGTCTTTTCAGCACCTAGAGGCTCCGTCCACTCACCATTTCTGCCGTCCAGCGCGCTCCAGCCCGCCCCTCTACTCTAGATTGACAGCCTACTTCTCTCCATCTCGGCCGAATTCTCGTGCCTGCGCCGTGTGCTTCTGTATTCGGCGCAGGCGCAGTGACTGTCTCCCTGCGCCGGCATCTTCACTGCGCCTGCGCCGATTACGGCGCAGGGAGCAGTCCAACAGTCACTGTGCCTGCGCCGAATACAGAAGCACACGGCGCAGGCGCGAGTAGGCTGTCAATCTAGAGCCGAGGGGCGGGCTGGAGCGCGCTGGGCGGCAGAAATGGTGAGTGGACGGAGCCTCTAGGTGCTGAAAAGACACCCCCATAGCACCTAGAGGCTCATTTGCATACCAATAAAACAACGTTTTTTAGGGTAACCGCTGCAAAGAAAGGAATTACAATAGCATGGTTAGGTACAGCAGACACTAGCAGATCGCTAGTGTCTGACAGCTAATTAGGTCAAAATGTGGTGGTAGAAACACTAGGCACTTTCATAATCCTTATGGGGAGGGCGGGGGTGTTTCTTGCTGCATTGACGGGAGCTCGCTATCTGTACGGAGACCTCATAAGTTTAAAGAGTCCATTACTCACAGCCTCTCCCCATTACCATGATTATTTGTCAGTGACACCCGTGCTTCAGGGTCAAAATCCTGGACTGTGGCAGCAACGGCAGCAGCACGACTTCTCTCCCCGGGACCTCCTCTCTGCACTACCTCCCCCGCCTCTCCGGCTCAGCTGCCGTCACCCGATAACAAGGTCATAGTTATAAACAGCAGCGCACCCCCGATCTCCTCACCACTCGCTGAACGCTGCCAATAGATCACCTGCTCCTCCGCTAATTTTCCTCAATTCTCTCCCCTGAAAAAAGATGAAAAGCCCATGCGCGGCTCTGTAGCAGACGTGCGCGCTCTCGTGGGAATGACCGGCTGCCTGGGTAAAAAAAAGTAAGTGCGGTCTGCGCAAGCGCGGCCCATAGATGCGGCCGTGGAGCGGTGGCGGTATCTATGGGTTGCCAAGTGTAAACAATGAGGTAGGAGGAAGGCAATTTAGCTAAATGGGTGCATTATAAATAATAGAAGCTATTTAGAAAATTGAAGTATGGCACCAGTGTAAACATTTGAAACCTGATCATGAAGATGAGAATACCCCTTTAAGGCAGTTCTGAAGGCAAAAGGGGGTCCAACACCATATTAGTATGGTGTTCCTAATAATTCTTAAGGTGAGTGTATATCACTCCCAATAAACAAGCTGGGGTAACTGGAGATTATGGTGAAGTCCTCTCTGATCTCCGGAGCGAACCAAAACTTTAATTGACAAGTCATTGTGATAAACAAGCAGCAATTCTTGGTAGCCTGCCACTCAGCAACACTAACTAACTAACTACCGGCAGGTTTGATCTCAGTCTTTAGTATTTAGGCGCCAATCCTATATTGAGGTGCGTGCACTAACTGTCTTACCGACCCGGGTATCTTTTTCTGGAGAGCAGCAAGTTATTTGAGCACACGTGCTGCCCTGCAGAGAAGATAGCGTTTTGTTCCAAAGTTCCTAACAGCCTTCCTGGAATAGATCCTCTTCCTCTGGACGTACCCTGCGACTTGGACTGGGATCAGCCTACTTCAGCTGCAACTCTGATCACTCCAGGACTCCCTGACGCCTAGATGCGACCAGATTCTGCACCACACAGTCCTTCTCTGTTCCTCTCAAGATGGAGGCAGTGGCAGCTTCCCGGTTCTTCTCCAGAAGAACAGAATGCCATTGCTAATGAATCAGTATTCATATACACAGTATTCATACAACGGTGACTGTTTCTCCATCTCACACTTACATAGTAGGCACTCCATGTGACACCATATGTGCCACTGTACAGCACTGAACCCTCCATTAGGAGCACTGCATATACGAGAGCATTCCTCTGTAATAGAACATATGATGGAATATGCCACTTTTCTTTTTCCCATGGATTCCAAAGACCTCTGTGTGCCTCACATGAAATCAGAAGAGAATAATAATGGCACTCCAAATAAAGCGCTGGTAGTAGGTTCCCAAAAGTGATTTATTATTATTATTGTTGTTATTATTATTGGTTTCTATTTTTAGGGACGAATCAGTTTTTAGGTAAATTTTTTCAGTGAGCAGATCTTCTTCAGGTCAACAGATTTTCCAGACAGATAAACATTAGGAAAGCATGGAGACGTAATCACTGTGGTAATTACATCTCCATGCTTTCCTCATGTCTTATTGTCTGGACAATCAGCTGGCCTGAAGAAGGTCTGCTTACTGAAAACATTGGTCTATAATCTGATTTGCCACTAAAAATGTTGCAGTGTGCAGGAGTTTCATATAAAATCCGAGTACTAATGTATATGCCCATAGATGTCTGTGGAAGCTGTATTATGTATCTGTAATACATCTGTGTGCATAGTTAACCAACACTCTTGTCACCCAAGTAAAAAAATCTAACTGCCACTACATAATTGCTAGTTGCTCCACTTAGCAGCAATTCAGTAAAATACTACCTGTAGCTTATATGTTTTTGTTAAAATCATTAGGAACAGAGTGGCCGACTTGCTAAAATTAGAATATTGTATTTTTATGAATATAAGATGCATCGGACTATAAGATGCACCTAGGATTTATAGGAGGAAAATAAGAAAACATTTTCATCAGACCTCAGAGCAGACCCCCATACTTCATCAGACCTCAGATCAGCCCCTCAATCCTTATCAGCCCCCCATTCATCATCAGACCCCAAAATCATCCCCCCCAAGCTCAATTAGCTCAGATCTGATCCTTATCAAACCCAAAGCTCCATTAGCCTCAGTTCAGATCCTCATCAGACTCCACCCAGCCTCCATCAACCTCAGGTCAGCCCCGCATCAGACTCATATCGGACCCTCAATCAGCCTCAGATTTGAGCTCATTAGCCTCAGATCAGACATAAAAAATAAATAAATAAACTTCGCTTTCTCTGGACAGTGCTGCCATACTGAAGATCCACAACTAACCTCTTCTTCTGGCCCGCGCTGCACTGTGACCTGATGTCGCACAGCATCATATCATAGTGCGCACCTATGTGCACTACGTCTTGACGCTGTACAGCTGTCATTAGCATTCAGACTATAAGACATACTGCCACTTTTCCCCCACTTTTGGGGGGAAAAGGTGCATCTTATAAGTTTGAAAAATACAGTAACTCAAGTTGCAAAAAATTACAGAAGACTTCTTAGAGCCACAGACCTGTCTGGTCTTTGCTATTCTCATTGTACATGACTCAGTACGACAACACTGGTGCTTATGAGAGAGGCAACAGCTATACAACTCTATAACATCAATACTTCTCTCACATGCACAATATGGACAATACTGTTTTGATCCCTAAGATAGATGTGGTAATGTTCCATAAGTGAAAACTTGAATTTTCCCAGTTTCAGGTGAGTTTTAATATGCCGTGGCCTTCCCGCAACTTACCCATGGCTAGTGACGTTAGACTATCCATCACATAGTCTAGGCACAGCTCAGCCCCATTCAAGTGATACTCGGCAGTCTTAGGAGTTGGAGAACTCTCCAGGCGTATTAATTCTTAACTCTATGTTTACTTCTAGATATACCAGCCTCTACTGAAGCGCTATTCTGAAATCGAGAACGCAGTAATTCAAGCATCGAAGATCGTGTGAAAAGTCCTGACAACTGCTGCATCAAATGCAGAATGGAAATGAAATAGAATAAAGTTCAATAAAATTTTAATCTGTGGAGTCTAAATGGCGATTAGTACATGAACACAATATTTTATTACATAGTTACATAGTTAATACGGTTGAAAAAAGACATACGTCCATCAAGTTCAACCAAGGGATAGGTGGGTATGCGAATCCCAAAAGGAATTGAGACTCAGATTTCTACATGTTTTCATAAGCATTAATGTTTTTTACTTTTAAGAATTCGTCTAAACCCTTTTTGAAACTGTCTACTGTTCCTGCTATGACCACGTCCTGAGGAAGTCTATTCCACAGCTTCACAGTTTTTACAGTAAAGAAGCTTTGAAGCTTCTGGGGACTGAACGTTTTTTCTCTCCAATCGGAGGAAGTACCCTTTTGTCTTTTGAGCGCATTTTACATGGAACAGCTTTTCACCGTATTTTTTGTATGGCCCATTTATGTATAGGTTAATCATGTCCCCCCTTAGACATCTCTTCTCAAGACTAAATAAATTAAATTCTTCAAATCTTTCTTCATAACTAAGACCCTCCATTCCCCTTATAAGTTTAGTCGCTCTCCTCTGTACTTTTTCCATCTGCAGTGCGTCCTTTCTATGTACTGGTGCCCAGAACTGAACTTCATATTCCAGATGAGGCCGCACCAACACTTTGTAAAGTGGTAATATTACATCCCTGCCCCGCGAGTCCATGCCTCGTTTAATGCATTACAATATCCTGGTGGCCTTAGAAGCAGCTGATTGACATTGTATGCTGTAATTTAATCTACCATCCACAAGGACACCCAGATCCTTCTCTATAAGTGACTCTCCCAGTGCTACATCACCTAGGACATATGAAGCACAGAGATTATTATTACCAAGATGCATAACTTTGCATTTGTCCACATTGAACCTCATTTGCCAAGTTGATGCCCAATCACTCAGAGTGTTCAAGTCAGCTTGTAGTGTTAGGGAAATATCCCTTCACCTATAATTGTTGGAATCCAAATCAAAAGGGATGCGAGCGCTCGGGGAAACTGACACATACATTGGATGTACTGTACATGTCTAATTAATAACGGGATCGTCTGCATAGGGTACAATAAACGTGCGAAGCTGATCATTTTTAACAAATGGCATCTGCCCAGTAGGGAAAGGGGACGGTTTATCCACCTGTCTATATCTCCCTGGATTTTCTGTATTAAGGGGGGATAGTTCATCGAATTTATTGATTCCGGGGTTTTCCCTATATTAATTCCCAAGTATCGGATAGCATTCTTTGCCATTTTCACCGGAAGTGACCGGTACTCGGAAACCCTGTTCCGTCGTGTCTGTGAGAGCAACAAAAGTTCACTTTTGTCAGCATTAACCCTAAAGCCGGATGCGCTTCCAAAATTTAATAGCTTATCCATCAAGTGGGGAAGATCTCGCTGGGGTTTTGCCAAGAACACTAGTAAATCGTCAGCATACAGAGCGTGTTTTATTTCTTTGGAGCCTACTTTTATTCCTTTTATTTCTTTTGTCTCATTTAGGTAGCGGGACAACGGTTCTAAGGCTAAGTTAAAGAGTAACGGAGAGAGAGGACAACCCTGTCTCGTTCTTTTGTTTATTGGGAATGCGGTGGAGAGAAAACCTGGGGTATGAATTCTGGCCGTGGGATTGGCATATAATACCCGCAGGACATTTCTGAAACTTCCCGTCAGCCCCACCATATCTAAGACTCTGTCCATCCATCCCCAGCTCACATTGTCAAATGCTTTCTCCGCGTCTATTGTCAACAGGGCTGGGGATGCATGGCGATCTGGCCTCATCTTTACTTCATCTAAAACAGATAGAACTTTCCAGATATTCGTGACTGCTGAGCGGCCCTTGATAAAACCCACCTGAGCATCTGAAATAATTTTGGGTAAGATGTTCGCTAACCTACCTGCTAGAATTTTGGCAAGTATTTTGATGTCTGTATTTATTAGCGATATCGGCCGATATGATGTGGCCTGTAGTGGGTCCTTCCCTGGTTTTGGGATTAATTTTATATGGGCTGTGTTGGCCGCATTAGGTAACGTAGTACCCTCTGCATAAGAGTTAAAAACCTTTGTCAGAAGTTCTGACGTTCTACCTCCCAGGATTTTGTAAAACTCTCCTGTGTAACCATCCGGGCCTGGTGCCTTCCTTAATTTTAAGCCCGAAATAGTTGCTTGCACTTCCTGTACTGTTATGGGGGCATTAAGATCATTCAGATCCTCTGGGGATATATCTGAAAGGGAAGTAGAATTTAGCCAGCTATCTCCTGCTTCCGCGTCCTCTTTCTCATATTTATACAGATTGCCGTAAAAATCCCTAATTATCCCATTTATGTCCTTGGGGTCATGTTTTAATATCCCATTTTTGTCCTTCAAAGCCATGATCGGGGATGACTGATGGAAGCCCTTTGCTAAATTCACCAACATCCTCCCTGCTTTATTTCCAAACTTGTATAATTGTGCATCCGCTTTTGACCGGAATAAAAGCTCTCTCTTCTGTAGCCAAAATTCATATTCCTGCTTCTCCGTCTTCCACGCTATTTCTGACTCTTTTGATGGGTTAGCCGTTAAAGCTCCATAAGCCCTCCTAAATTTTAAGCTATGCGATTCAATTTCTGATGCTATCTTCTTTCTAAGACCTGTCACATGAGAAATCAGCCTCCCTCTCAACACCGCTTTCCCTGCATCCCAAGTTAACTGGGCGTTATCGGGTTGATCATTAATGCTAATATATTCATCCCACCAACCCACCAGTAGATTGTGGAAATCCGCACTCTCATATAAATCCGAAGGGAAACGCCATATGTAATCCGTTCCTCTAGGGGCATGATCCCGTACTCCAATAGTGATCGGGGCATGATCCGAAATCAAAATATCCTCTATAGTGGGATATTCACATCTCCCGAATAATGTTCTGGAGACTAACAAGTAATCTATACGAGACCATGATTTGCGCGCTAAAGAGTAATGTGTATATTCGCGTCCCTCCGGATTTAGTGACCTCCAAACGTCTACCAGTCCTAAGGCTGACATGAATTCTGGTAAAACATGTCGTTTGGGTCTGCTAGCAGGTGCAACATTTCGGTCCGTTCTTCTGTCCTCCCCCCAGTCTTCCACCACGTTTAGATCCCCTCCGACTATCTTGTCAACTGTCTGATCTCCTAGCAACCTCTCTGAGACAGTTCTGTAAAATTTGTCACTATGAACATTGGGGCCATATATATTGTAAATGCTCACATTTTTTCCCATGGATTGTATGGTGAGCTGAATTATTCGTCCTTCCTTATCACCAGATTGTGAAGACACCTGCCAACCTAGGTTTTTCCGGAGCAATATTAGAACCCCAGCTTTACGCTTACACGCTCTAGAACCATAGACCTCCCCAACCCACAGTTTCCGCATCCTGTGAAAATCTTCCTCCCCTAAATGGGATTCCTGCAATAGAGCTATGTCAGCCCCTAACCTATTTAGGTGCCTTAAGATCATCAGACGTTTCTGGGGGGATCTCAGTCCCTTCACATTCCAGGAAACAACCTTAACCATTCACTTGCAGTTTGATGTCTAGCTTGTCAGATTTCATAGGGGAATATTCGTGCCTGACTCTCCATCGGGCCTTCTCATCACTGAACTGTAACGATGGTAGTAACAACCCCCCCTCCACCCCCTTCCACCCTAAAACAATGCACCCGCCCCTAAGGGGCAACTCTAGGTACCAACCCTCATTTAACCCCTCAGAATCACAGACTTCACTTCTTCCCGACCTAGTAGGGTAGCCTGCAACATATGAGAGTAAATACATAACATAATGCATATCTCCTTCTTGTGTCCCACGCTTCTATAGATCAATGACAGTCATAGCAGAGTGAGCGTCAACTTGCGATGATAAATCGCATCACCAGTTATTCGACATGGGAAACTCTGATCTCATATGCGCATAATACTAGCAACGAGTAACTGATAACTAATTAACATAGTACTGCAAATAGGTAAACTTAGAGCAACCCGCAAAACTAGGACATTTGTAGCAATAAAAGATACCATTGAGTAAGCTCCACATCAGGTCTCACGTCCCGGATGCAGTCTCTGCCGCTGATCTTTCGGGTGCGATGCGTTTATTCCTTCTGCCGGGTTGGAGTGCCACGGTGATGGAAGCTTCCTGCGCATGCGGTTATCTCCCTGATTCTGCTTACCGCGGCTCAAAGTTTCTTCACGTAAGTCTTTGGCCTCCTCCGGGCTGTTATAGACGTCCACCCTGCCATCCGCACGAAAGACCTTCAGGATTGCCGGATACATCAATGCGAATTTCTTCTTCTGTTGGTATAGAGCCGAGCAAATATCTGAGAAGGCTCTGCGGCGCCTCGTGACCTCAGATGAGAAGTCTCCAAAGATCAGAATGCGATGGCCCCTGAGCTCCAGGTCTCTTGTTCGGCTCTTATACAGGCGCAAGATCTCGGCTTTTTCATAATAGTCCAGGTATCTCACTATAACCTGTCTTGGTCTCTGAGATCTGTTGTCCTCTGTCCTCCGATTATCTGTCGGGCCTCTCGCTGGTCCCACTCTGTGCACTCTCTCAGCTTTACAGTTTATCTGGAGGCATAAAGTTTCCGGCAGGTCTCATTCGCATATTTGGTGCGGTTCCTTCCCCGATATAGATTCAGGGAGGCCTATTATGCGGAGGTTATTCCTCCTAGACCGATTTTCTAGGTCATCAATTTTCTCCCATAATTTGTTATTATCACCGGTGGCTGTTTGATGTTGGAGAGTTTGGACCTCCATCTGTAGTGATTGCACCTCATTTTTGACCGTCTCAAGCCGCTCTGCATTTCGCGCCACTTCATGCTGTAAAGCAGCAAAAGATGTCGCCACCGTAGTAGACAGGGACTCCTGCAGATCGGGTAATATGCGATTAGCGACTTCCACGGCCAGCCTTTTATAATCCACTTGGGGTGCCTGGTCATCTCTATCCTCTGCACCAGTATCCTGGCTATCAGCGAGTTGAGGGATCTCCTCTTCATCAGGCAGGAATGCAGCCGGTTCCGCCATCTTAGGAACATTGGCCTCTGGCTTGGCGCCTCTTGATTGCGATTTTCCTCTGGATTTGCTCCTCATTACTTTCAGGTAATGATCCATCCAAAGCCTCCGCTACGGAGTAGTTTCTGGCCGATCAGCCTCGCAGTATCGTGGGGATATGTTAGGTTTTAAGCGTGCGGGACCGGAGCAGCGCTTACTTGCCACCTACCATGTCGGCGCCAAACCGGAAGTCCAAAAAAAACGTTCTTAATAATATTTCTCCCTGATCTCTCCCTCACAGCAGCTGCAGCCTCTCCGGAGTCCCTACAATAATCCGAGCAGAGTGACGGGTGGCGCTACGTGACTCCAGCTTAAATAGAGGCTGGGTCACATGCTCCAGTTTTGCCAATCACAGCCATGCCAATAGTAGGCATGGCTGTGATGGCCTTTTGGGGCAATTAGTATGACGCTTGTTGATTGGCTGCTGTGCAGCCTTTCAAAAAGCGCCATAAAAATCGCCGAACCCCGAACCCAAACTTTTACGTAAATGTTCGGGTTCGGGTCCGGGTGCCTAAAACCTTAAAGTTCGGTGCGAACCCAAACTTTACAGTTCGGGGTCGCTCAACTCTAAACAGGATAAATACCTTAAAATTTTAATAGTTCAGACATGGTGACACCGATGGTTATTTTGTTTTGGGTTCATTTTATTTGTAAAATAGGTAAATGTATATATACAGTCAGGTCCATAAATATTGGGACATTGACACAATTTTAACATTTTTGGCTCTCTACACCACCACAATGGATTTGAAATGAAACAAAGATGTGCTTTAACTGCAGACTATCAGCTTTAATTTGAGGGTATTTACAGCCAAATCAGGAGAATGGTGTAGGAATTACAACAGTTTGCATATGTGCCTCCCACTTGTTAAGGGGCCAAAAGTAATGGGACAATTGGCTTCTCAGCTGTTCCATGGCCAGGTGTGTGTTATTCCCTCATTATCCGAATTACAATGAGCAGATAAAAGGTCCAGAGTTCCTTTCAAGTGTGCAATTTGCATTTGGAATCTGTTGCTGTCAACTCTCAAGATGAGATCCAAAGAGCTGTCACTATCAGTGAAGCAAGCCATCATTAGGCTGAAAAAAAAAAACATCAGAGAGATAGCAAAAACATTAGACGTGGCAAAACAACTGTTTGGAACAGCAACACCAAGAGACCCGGAAGACCACAGAAAACAACTGTGGTGGATGACTGAAGAATTCTTTCCCTGGTAAAGAAAACACCCTTCACAACAGTTGGCCAGATCAAGAACACTCTCCAGGAGGTAGGTGTATGTCTGTCAAAGTCAACAATCAAGAGAAGACTTCACCAGAGTGAATACAGAGGGTTCACCACAAGATGTAAACCATTGGTGAGCCTCAAAAACAGGAAGGCCAGATTAGAGTTTGCCAAACGACATCTAAAAAAGCCTTCACATTTCTGGAACAACATCCTATGGACAGATGAGACCAAGATCAACTTGTACCAGAATGATGGGAAGAGAAGAGTATGGAGAAGTAAAGGAACTACTTATGATCCTAAGCATACCACCTCATCAGTGAAGCATGGTGGTGGTAGTGTCATGGCATGGACATGTATGGCTACCAATAGAACTGGTTCTTTTGTATTTATAGATGATGTAACTGCTGACAAAAGCGTGTCAAAGTGTTTCGGGCAATATTATCTGCTCATATTCAGCCAAATGCTTCAGAACTCATTGGACGGCGCTTCACAGTGCAGATGGACATTGACCCAAAGCATACTGTAAAAAGCAACCAAAGAGTTTTTTAAGGGAAAGAAGTGGAATGTTATGCAATGGCCAAGTCAATCACCTGACCTGAATCCGATTGAGCATGCATTTCACTTGCTGAAGACAAAACTGAAGGGAAAATGCCCCAAGAACAAGCAGGAACTGAAGACAGTTGCAGTAGAGGCCTGACAGAGCATCACCAGGGATGAAACCCAGCGTCTGGTGATGTCTATGTGTTCCAGACTTCAGGCTGTAATTGACTGCAAAGGATTTGCAACCAAGTATTAAAAAGTGAAAGTTTGATTTATGATTATTATTGTGTCACATTACTTTTGGTCCCTTAACAAGTGGGAGGCACATATGCAAACTGTTGTAATTCCTACACCGTTCACCTGATTTCGATGTAAATACCCTCAAATTAAAGCTGACAGTCTGCAGTTAAAGCACATCTTGTTCATTTCATTTCAAATCCATTGTGGTGGTGTATAGAGCCAAAAATGTTAGAATTCTGTCGATGTCCTAATATTTATGGACCTGACTTTAAGTAATAGTATACACACTATACTGTGCTTTTGTAGCATGCCAATCTAAATACTACCATACAGTGCTCAAATAATTCCAACATGCAGTGAATTATACAGTTGTATAATAGTGCTATACAATGACTAAATAAAACTACTATACAATTCATTTTAAGATTTGTGGCAGTCACAAAGCCTAAGGTTCCCGGTTCAGTTACAGATTGCACACCACTAATGCTGCCCCTGACTTTGACCACCTTCTCTATCTTCTTGTTTGTTCTCTTCTCTAAATCGTTATGTCATAGAGTAAACTTGCCATTTTACAAAGTATAGTTTTATTTTTCTAGAAATTGAAAATGTCTGACATTTAATACATCTGCCTTGTCTTTTGAATTGTGGATACTTGCCTTTTATACAGGATTACTTATTGATTGTGGCAGTGGAATTCCAGCTGTAATATCATCTTCATGAACTTTCTTATATTTTCTAACATTATTTCTAACTCTCAAAATGACTGAGCCTTTTGGGATTGTTATAAATGATCAATGTCTGGTCTCGGGCTCTGACATATCACATTGGCGATATCTTTGTTCTATCTCAAACTTTTTGCTTAAAAAGAGCTGGCGATAATTCAGAGGAAGATGGTAATTATAAAACGCAAAGAACATGTTGGGTGAACTCTACAGTTATTCTGTCAAAATGACTTACAGAAATATTTAAGCATTTTCTTTCAAGGTACACTTGGAATCCAAATCAACTTGACATCTTGCAAATCCTTTTGAAATTCTAAAATGAACTCATTTTTGTTAAGCCAGATAAGTGGAATTAAGAATGACACATTCCCCAAGGAAGGCAGTGGAGACTGGTTGAGTTCTGGGTTGAGATGCAGTACAATCAGTCAGTTCATATAAATGTCTATTTTTTGCTAAGAGTGGACGCTGAGGCAATCCACTGCATGCACAAACAAATGTAAAATTAATGGTCAGTTACAGTACTGTATTTTTCACCCTTTAAGACAAATTTTTTCCCTCCAAATTTGGGGGAAAATGTCAGTGCATCTTATGGGGCGAATACTAATGAATGCTTCCATTATGGAAGTGTTCATTAGTACAGGAGGAACGGGAAGTGGTAAATACAGCACTTCCCAGGCTCTGTACTCACTTTCTGGTCCTCAGCAGCTCCCTGTGCTGTTACTGTGCAAAGGGTGAGGATGTTGATGAGCTCTATGACCTCCACTGTGCGCAATGGGACACAGCACACTGCATGGCAGGAAGAAGAAGAGAGCTGGATCCTAGGAGCGGTGGCAGCATCCGGAGCAGGAGAGGTAAGTTGATTTTTTTTATTTTAATTGCTCTGAGCATAGGGTTCTGATCTCAGCTCTGGGGGTCATTCAAATTGGGAGTCTGATCTGAGGTTTTAATGGGGGGATCTTATTCATATTGGGGCTTTTATATGAGGTCTGGGGGTCATTCACATTGGTGTGTCTTATAGGGCGAAAAATATGGCATTTTCCTTATGAAAATGCTAATAGAAAGTATTGCACAAAATTATACCATATATATGTGGTTTTGCTGAGATTTATTTATATTACAGAGAATGTATAATGATAAAGTGGCATTATTTCAGTCAGTTTTTGTTTATCATAAACTTTAAAAAAAAAATGTTTAGCAGTTTTATAAATATTTTATGTGGCTATCCATGTAAAAAGAAAAAAACACTGGCTCCTAGAACATCCACAATATGCTGGCATTTTCTATTTGCTGTAGCTCAATTGACAACTCTGTTGTATAGACTGGAACAAGGTTAGCAGTGCAATTTTGTATTGAACTGCTATATAAAGGCAAATATATGGCAGAATAATACCACTATATTCACAAAAAACTCTGTATACTGTACATCCTTTCTGATACTAGCTGGAAAGGGCCAGACAGGATTTATTCTTTTTTAAATACATTTTTAGTAAGCATTTTACAGCTTAATGAATACAATGGCCTACACTTATATATGAACTATCTGAAGGACCCGACTTCGCTCGGGTATATTTAATCTATTTCATTTAATGTTTGTGTGTGTCGCTAAAATATATATCCACTATCCACTATAACAGTGACATCTACAGCACCTCTCCCCCAAATCAGTGACCTCCACAGCCTCCCACCCCTTAACACTGACCCCCCCACAGTGCCCCGTCCCTTAAAATTGGACCTCCACAGCAGCCCACCCCCTTTACTTTGAACTTTACAGCAGCCTTCCCCTTTAACAGTGACTTTCACAGCATACCACCCCCTTGACAGTGACCTCCACAGGGTCCCGCCCTCTTAACAGTGGCCTTTCCTGGATCGGGGGTGTGTCCTTTTGAACAGCTCACTTTAAGACAGCAGCACTGTACTGTCTGAGTGTGAGCTGCAGGGAGAAAGTCACCCTCCCTCCCACCCCTGCATTTGACTGTTGATTTTTACCTTCTTTTTTTTTTATTTCCCGTCGGCTCAGAAGTGGTTAGGGTACATGGACCAACAAGACCAGGGGTGTGGCTTATTGGGACCTGGGGGTGGGGTTTTAAGTCTTTTGAGGGTGGACACATTGTAGCAGTGGGCGTGTCTGGGTTCCTTCCTGCAAGAGTGGGTGATTCCACCCAGCGCACCATACAGCACGCTGACCCCCCCAATCCAAATACACGCCACCTTTTACCAAATATGGAAAAATACAATCATTTGTGGATATAGTAACCAGAGACCTACAGAAAATTAAAACAAACAAAGGGTTTGTGGGAGCTAACCTCACAAAATCTGACAGAGATGCCTTGGACCATCTTATGAAAGAAGAAAATTTGGAAATCAAGCCCTCAGATAAGGGCGGAAATATTGTGCTCCTTACAAAAGAATATTACCATGAGATGGTGATGACCCTTCTGAATGATAAAAACACGTATCAAGCACTAAAAGAAAATCCAACAGAATCCTTTAAGATAGATATGAAAAAAATCTTTGAAGCAGCCAAGGAAAAAAATCTAATAACTAAAGAGGAATTTAGAGTTCTCTTCCATCCCAGACCAACCATAGCAACATTCTATGCAATCCCCAAAATACATAAGAATCGCGACCCCATACCGGGAAGACCTATAGTATCAGGCAACCAGAGCCTTTGTGAGGGGATCAGCAACTATGTTGATCAAATAATTTCTCCTTTTGTATCAAGCCTTTCATCGTACTTGAAGGACACTAAAGATGCCTTGACCAAACTTCAAGACATTCAGGTAAGTACAACAACAATGATTGCTAGCCTTGATGTAGAAGCTCTCTACACGAGCATTAGGCATGATCTGGGACTTGAGGCCATAAAACACTATTTACAAACTAAAGGCACACAATATTATGAGCACAATAATTTTGTACTATCTATTCTTCACTTTTTGTTGACGCACAATTATTTTATTTTTAATAATAAGTATTATTTACAGACCACCGGAACCGCAATGGGGACGATTTGTGCACCAAGTTTTGCTAATTTATTTTTGGGGTGGTGGGAAGAAAGGAATAGTTTTCACAGATGAACACCATAACTTCACTAAGCACATACTATATTGGGGTCGTTTTATAGACGACATTTTAATTTTGTGGGAGGGCACTGAAACACTATTTTTTAATTTTGTAGAAACACTCAATAACAACACTTGGGGCCTCAAATTCACTGCAGAAATAGATACCAAAAGGCTAAACTTCTTGGACCTTATTATTGCTTTAGATATGAGTGGCAACATTAATACCACAATATATAGAAAGCCCACGTCTACAAACAACTTACTCCATTGGAATAGCCACCATCCTACCACCTTAAAAAAAGGCATCCCTGTTGGGCAATACCTTCGGGCAAGGCGGAACTGCTCTACTGAAGAAGGATTTGAAAATGAGTGCAACCTGCTGTACAACCGATTTATGGCGAGGGGATACCCGAAAAAAACATTACACAAAGCGTACAATAAAGCTAAAAAAAGTGACAGAATTTCATTACTTTCTAATTCTAAAAAACAACAACAGGACAAGAAGATTGTCCGATGTATAGGTAACTATGACAGCCAACATGATAAAATCCGGAATATACTCAGAAAACATTGGCACATCTTACTCGCAGATGAAGAGCTAAAAGAAATCCTTCCTCCCCATCCTGCCATTACATACAGAAGAGGACAAAATTTAAAGGAAAAATTGGTGCATAGCCATTTCACAATAGATAAAACACCACGTATACAGACATGGCTGAGCACCAAAGGGTCGTATCCATGTGGCGGGTGCACCTTCTGCAACAAAATGTTACCAAAAAAGGAATTTACCAATCCCGTAGATAATAAAAAATACGTAATTAGGGAATATATCAACTGTAAATCCACTGGGGTAATTTACGCCATACAATGTGGTTGTCCCAAGTTATACATAGGTAAAACTATACAAGAATTAAGGAGGCGCATATCTAAACATCTAAGCACCATAAATACTGAGTCTGACACCTCTCTCTCTCGAGACATATAAGAACCGTTCATAACGGCAATACTGACACCCTGACAGTGTGGGGTATCCAGAAAATGATGATGAGCCCACGCATGGGAGATTTAGACAAAAAGCTGCAGCAAGAGGAAACAAGATGGATATACCGTCTTAAAAGTCTAGCCCCATATGGTTTAAACGAGGGCTTTACATACGTATCCTTCCTCTAATAAGGAACCCACGGAGGAGATCACATGTACAACTATTAATAAACTATGACAACTAAAAGAATACTTGCACTGTAACACAAATAAACAAAATGTAGTATAATATGAAAATAGGGCAAGACCAATAGGAGCTTCAAAATTCAGGGATATCCATAACTCTAAAAAGAGGAGAGGAACGGCTGAATAGTGTCAATCCCCCCCCCCCCCCACCCCTATAACCCTATACAACAGATGTATACTTACCATGTTAGGAGTAGTCTGGTGGATGGTACATACATGGAGGGTGTCATCTGTAATGAAATAAAGGTAGAAATCAGCACTTATGATTAAATATTGTGTATGCTATTTATAACTATCAAAATAGTGATGTAGAGATGGAATTCTAAATGTATGGACGAATAGACCAGTCAGCAGTAGGTAAACATAACATAAAGCCCTGATGATAATATGCAGCCTGGAGTTTAGGCAATGTAGATCAAATGACTGTATAATAAGCATATGAGAGAAAAATCAACATCCTCATAGAGGAGGAATAATTATAACATCGTCATTGCCAGAGGAATAAAATAATAAAAAATGCTGACATGTCTAAAGTCGAGTAACTGCTATCTCAGTAGTTCCAGAAAGAGTACACAATACACAATACATAAGAATCAAACGGGTAGAAATACCGAACAGGCAGATATCCACTAATTACAGTGAGATTGACGGAACGGTCCAAGCTCAGGACGGAGCGCAAGCGCATAGTGGATACGAGCGATCCTAAGTGTGGGGCGCAGAATGGACTCAGGACGCGGCGCATCCAGTGCTGAGAAGCGATAAAAACATCTACTGCTGGAACAAAGGCACATCTTGAAATAAGGTACTAAGTGCTATTAGGCCCTGGCTTTACTTCAATAGCAATTATCCTTGTGACAGATTTCCTTTAAAGCTCTCCTACAGCAGTGATGATAAATGGCTGGGTTGTTATGGAAACCTGGAGTAAAACTGTGTATGTGGAGGCTGGAGGACCTGCGAGCTTCTATTGGCTGATAAGGGTCATGTGATCAAGCTTCTATTGGCTAATGCATTTTTGGGGAATATCTCAGGAACTGTACGTCCTAGAGAGTTGAGACCTGGTATAAAACCTTCCCGGACACCTGATGTATCTGTGTGCCAAATTTCGTGATTGTAAATGCGATGGTGTGGATTCCTAGCGGACATACATAAATACACAAATACACTCAGCTTTACATATTAGATGGCGGTTTTCAAAATATTAATTTGCAATATAAAAAACTGAAATATTAAAATCTAGAGAAAAAAGAAAAAATGTAAAGGGAATATACAATGTGTACAGAAAGTCTTCACACTCTTTCACTTTTTCACATTTTGTTATGTGGCAGCCTTGTGCTAAAATAAAAAAAAATCAAGTCCTCCCCCATCATTCTGCAGACTACCCATAATGAGCAAGTGAAAATTTTAGATATTTTCCAAATTTATTGAAAAGTAAAACTTAAATTTTGCATTGAGTCTACCTGTGGTAAATTCAGTTGATTGAACATGGTTTGTTCAAACAAAATCCTGTCTATATAACATCTCACTGCTGACAATGTATATCAGTGCAAAAACCAAGCCATGAAGAGGAAAGAACTGCCTGTAGAGTTCGGAGACAGTATAATGTGGAGACATATCTGGAAAAGGGTACAAAAAATGGCTACTGCACTGAATGTTCCCAAGAGCACAATGTCCTCCATTATTCTTAAAGAGTACCTTTTACAACTCCTGTTTTAATAGCTAATATTTAATAGTAACACTTCTTGAGCATCTAGTCTTATGGCTCTATGTTGTGTCATTCCTTTTTTATTTCTTTTAGAAGTTATGAATTAAATGTTAGCAGTGTGCAGTAAGGGTACAGAGGGGTGTTAACCAGTTGGGGGCTGGGGTGTACCTGCAGAGTCGGAAAATGGCAGCACTGATTGGATAGAGTTAATCTGTGCAGGTACACACTCCCAAGTGGTTACCACCCCTCTGTACCCTTACTGCAGACTGCTAGCAATTTATTCATAACTTATAGTTGAAATAATACAGGAATGGCACAACATAGAGCCATAAGACTAGATGCTTCTGAATTATTATTACATGGGGAATGCATGTAGCTATTAAAACAGAAATGTAAGGAGTAGTGAAAGGTCCTCTTTAAATGGAAGACATTTTAAACAATCAGTGATTTTCCAAGATCAGGCTGCCCCACCATTTAAGGGAGAAGGCCCTTGGTAAGAGAGATGACCAAGAACCTAATGGTCATCCTGGTTGAGCTCTTAAGATCCTGTGTGCAGATGGTCAATGTCCAGAAGGTGAACCATCACTGCAGCACTCCACTAATCTTGGTTTTATAATGGAGTTGCCAGAAAGAAGCCTCTCCTCAGTAACAGACCTTTCTCACCTGGAGTTTGCAAAGAAAGCACCTAAGGACTCTCAAGATTATGAGAAACAAAATGTTATGGTCTGATAAAACTAAGATTAAATTTTGTTTCCTTAATTCTAAGCATCATGTCTGGAGGAAACCAGGCACTGTGCATTACCTGCCCAATACAGTGAAGCATGATGGTGGCAGCCTCATACTGTGGGGGGTTTTATATCGAGCAGGTGGAACAGGGAGTTTGACCAGGGATGATGGAAAGCTGAATGGACCAAAGTGCAAGATATTCTTAATGGAAACCAGACTTTCCTGGATCTCAGACTGGGCAGAAGGTTTACCTTCCAATAAGCACACAGCCACTTTGTGAATGTCCTTGAGTGGCACAGTCAGAGCCCTCACTCAAATCCAGTGTGTCCTGAGGATAGGTCGTCAATAAAAAATATCTCAGAAAACTTCTTTAAGAAACACTTTTATTCAGTGGTTCTAGACCAGATGAAATTCTGGTGGTGTAATACAAATGGTAAAATATGGGCCGAGATGGAGAAAGAAATATTGAAAGGGCTTTAAGAATGGGTCGGTAGCTTCAGTCCAACCAACTGGACGTACCACAGCCAGCAAACCTTCCTGGCTCCTCTAGTCCACCTGCGCCTTATCTGGTTGTAGGTGACAAGGGTTTTGCCCTTTCTACCCATCTCATGCGTCCCTTTCCTAGGCAGGTTTGGATGTAAAAAGGCACACTTTTAATTATTATTTAAGTAGGGCCAGAAGGTTTGTGGAGTGCGCCTTTGGTATTTTTTCGAGAAAATGGCGGGTTTTTCTTCTGGCCATACAGCTGGCCCCGAAAATGTCAATGCAGTCATCAAATCGTGTGTAGTGCTGGACAACTACATACATACCTATGAGTCGACACCTGATAAAGACGCCCAAGTTTAGAGTCCGCCATCAGGAAGAGACACTTTCCATCTTGGAAGATCTGGATCTTGCTGGACTGAGAGTGAGGGACTTATTTTCTGAATATTTTATGTCTCCTATTGGTTCATTCCCTTTTCAGCAGTAGTACTCGACTCATGGAAGGTTGAATTTGCCTTTTTTTTTTTTTTTTACAACCTGGATGGTTAATTTTTTGTTAGTTTTTGTAAGGGACTCGCAAGATAATGAGGACCCTTGACGTGGGTTGCAAGTTTACATATTTTGCTTACATATATTGTTTCGAACAGGGTATGTGAAATATGTACTAATGACTCATTCATATAAAGTGTAAATTTTTTCCTTAAATGTATGCATATTTTTCCATCATCATTAATAAAGTTGTAGTTGGCCTCATTCTTATGTAATAAAAACTATCATTACATGTGTCATGGCACTTAACTCCATCTGTATTGTGTTTACTATAGTGTGCTTAACCCCTTCCCGTATTTTCATGTACATGTACGTGGGGGAATGTGGTGCCTTACCACATTCCTACGTGCATGTATGTGATGAGATCCTGCACCCGCCCGATCCACAGCATGGACCCGGCTGTTACAGTAACAGCCGGGCTGCTGCTGCATCCGCCTGCATCGTTCTATGTGGTGATGTCGGTGGATTAACCCTTTCACATGCTGCGGTCAGCGCTGACCGCGGCACGTGAGGGGTTTACAGAGGGAGAGGGCTCCCTCTGATTCCATCGCCCCCCCGTGCTGCACTGGCAGGGGGCCGATGGTTGCCATGGCAGCCCTGATGCCTTACACAGGCATCGGGGCTGCCAGCTACGGAAGCCCAGGAGATCCAGCCGGCAAGCTGGGTCTCCTAGGCAACAGTATTGTACTGAATTGAAACAGGGATCAAACCCTAAAAACGTGAAGTCCCATAGTGGGACAAATATAAAAATTTTAAAAAAGTTAAAAAAACTAAAGTTTCAAGTAAAAAAAATAATAAAAAGCCTCCTTTTCCCAAAAATAGCAAATAAATATTGTAAAAAATAGGAAAAATAAGAAAAGTAGACATAAAGCATCCGTATTGACGAGCTCTATAAACGTATCACATGATCTAACCCCTCAGGTGAACACCATAAATTTTTTTTAATAAAAACTGTGCTAAAAAAAATATTTTTTTCACTTTACATCACTAAAAGTGCAACACCAAGCGATCAAATAGACCTATGTCCCCCAGAATAGTATCAATCTAACTGTCACCTCATCCCGCAAAAAATGAGCTCCTACCTAAGACAATCGCCAAAAAATTTTAAGAACAATGGCTCTCAGACTATGGAGACACTAAAACAAGATTTTTTTGTTTCAAAAATGCTTTTATTGTGTTAAATGTAAAAAAAAAAAAAAAAAAGTTGCCATATTAGGTATCGCCACATTCGTAACAACCTGGTCTATAAAATACCACATGACCTAACCCCTCAGGTGAACACCATAAAAAAGATTAAATAAAAACGGTGTCTAAAAAGCCATTACTTGTAATAGCAAGGGATCAAAATGTCATATGCACCCCAAAATGGTGCCAATCAAACTGTCATCTCATCCCAAAAAATTGATACCCTACATAAGACAATCGCCCAAAAAATAAAAAAAACTATTGCTCTCAGACTATAGACACTAAAACATGATTTTTTTGGTTCAAAAATGATATTATTGTGTAAAACTTAAATAAATAAAAAAAAGTATACATATTAGGTATTTCCACGTCCATAAGGAACGGCTTTATAAAAATATCACAAGACCTAACCCCTCAGTTGAACACCATCAAAAAAATAAAATAAAAACTGTGCTAAAAAAACTTTTTTTTGTCACCTTACACCACTAAAAGTGCAACACCAAGCGATCAAAAAACGTATGCCCCCCAGAATAGTGCCAATCTAACTGTCAAAAAATGAGCCCCTAACTAAGACAATCGCCCAAAAAATAAAAAAAAGTATGGCTCTCAGACTATGGAGACACTAAAACATGATTTTTTTTTGTTTCAAAAATATTATTGTCTAAAACTTAAATAAATAAAAAAGTATACATATTAGGTATTGCCACGTCCATAACGACCTGCTCTATATCACATGAACTAACCCCTCAGGTCAACACTGTAAAAAAGATCTAATAAAAACGATGTCAAAAAAGCAATTTTTTGTCACCTTACATCACAAAAAGTGTAATACCAAGCAATCAAAAAGTCATATGCAGCCTAAAATAGTACCAATCAAACAGTCATTTCATCCCGCCAAAAATTAGATCCTACCTAGGACAATCGGCCAAAAAAAAACTATGGCTCTCAGAATATGGAGACACTAAAACATGAAAAAAAAAGAAAAACTGTGCTAAAATATTTTTTTGGGTCACCTTACATCACTACAAGTGCAACACCAAGCGATCAAAAAAGGCGTATGCCCCCCAGACCAGTACCAATCTAACCGTCACCTCATCCTGCAAAAAATGAGCCCCTACCTAAGACAATCACCTATAAAATAAAAACAATATGGCTCTCAGAATATGGAGACACTAAAACAAGATTTTTTTTGTTTAAAAAATGCTGTTATTGTGTAAAAATTAAATAAATAAAAAAAGTATACATATTAAGTATCGCCATGTCCGTAAGACAGGTGAACACCGTAAAAAAATAAAATAAATTAAAGTGTGTAAAAAAAAAAGCCATTTTTTGTCACCTCACATCACAAAAAGTGTAATACCAAGCGATCGAAAAGTCATATGCAGCCTAAAATAGTACCAATCAAACCGTCATCTCATACTGAAAAAAAACGGAATGTACTCCTTATGTATTCCGTTACCGTGTTTCCGTATCTCCGTTCCGTGCAAAGATAGAACATGTCCTATATTTGGCCGCAAATCACGTTCCGTGGCTCCATTAAAGTCAATAGGTCCGCAAAAAAAAATGAATGCATATGGAAATGCATCCTTATATCTTCCGTATCCGTTCCGTTTTTTGCGGAACCATTTATTGATAATGTTATGCCCAGCCCAATTTGTTCTATGTAAATACTGTATATGCCATACGGAAAAACGGAACAGAAAAACGCAACCAAAACGGAAACACGACGGAAACAAAAAAAACTGAACATCGGATCCGTGAAAAACGGACCGCAAAACACTGAAATAGCCATACGATAGTGTGAAAGAGGCCTTAAAGGGGTTATCTAACCCCTATTATGCCCCCAAAATGCCCGGGCACCGCATACAGATAATACTTATGCCCAGTGGATGTGTACAGCCAATAGCAGGCCGCGTCCCCCGCAATGCTAGGGAGGCTTGTTCGCATCGTGGCCTGCTATTGACTGCCCCCTACATCGCTGGATGTTTTCATACATGTGACCGGGGGGGGGGGGGGGGGAGATGCAGTGGCGGCAGTGCCGGCATCAGGGGCGATGCGGGTGCTGGGGAGTCAGGTAAGTAAGGTGCCGGGGCATTTTAAGAGGCATTATAGGGGTTGGATAACCCCTTTAACTCCTTGCTACTGATGCTTAGTGGGCCTGGATCATAGACAGCAGGTCAGACAGGGAGGGGTTGGAATCGGGTGTCCAATAATAAACCGCATTCTGGACCCAGCACCCTTTGTTTGCCGACTGCAAGAATGAACAAGCTCAGAAATGTGCCAGAAAGCCTATAGCCTGGCCGCAAATACCAGAACATTAATGGTTAATAAAGGAAGACAAAAATTTACTTCCGAGCAGACAAAACATTAAACGGTGAGCCGGCAAGAAGCAGGGTGACCCTGATGTTATAAGCTGCTATAGTGGCACGCCATTTATTCAAAGTATTCAACAGAGCTTATTGCTTAGTAAACTGCCATAAAGGTGGAGTAACCCATTGACAGACAAGCGCTAGAAAGCAGACGCAAGCAGCGGAGACAGGAGGGCGCTCTGTGCGCATTTACTACAATCACATCAATGCCAAGCAGATCACATCATGTCACACAAATCAGCAGCCGTTACCCGTAATAATGAGAATGAAAACCCCAAACACCACATGAAGAACCGTCCACAAGCAGTGTTCCCTCTAAGCCTTGGCAGCTGCTGAGCGGGGTCGGCTCAGAGCTGGGCACAGCGCCATCAAAGGTGGGCGATAGGAAAACCTATGATAATTGTCACATTAATGAGCATACAGTGTAACCCCTGCACCATTCTGTACAATACAGTATAACCCCTGCACCATGCTGTGTAATATACAGTATAATCCCTGCACCATGATGTGTAATATACAGTATAATCCCTGCACCATGATGTGTAATATACATTATAATCCCTGCACCATGCTGTACAGAATACATTATAATCCCTGCACCATGCTGTGTAATATACAGTATAATCCCTACACCATGCTGTACAGAATACATTATAATCCCTGCACCATGCTGTGTAATATACATTATAATCCCTGCACCATGCCGTACAATATATAGTATAGTTCATACACTATGCAATACAATATACAGTATAACCCCTACACCATGCTATGTAATATACATTATAATCCGTGCACCATGCCGTACAATATACATTATAATCTCTGCACATGCCGTACAATATATATTATAATCCATACACCATACAGTAAAATATACAGTATAATCCATACACCATGCTGTACAATATACAACATAACCCCACAGTGTAGGTGTTATACTGTATATTGAATGGCATGGTGTATGGATTATAATGTATATTGTATGGCATGGTGCAGGGATTATAATGTATACATTGTTGATCGTGCATGCTCGGCCGAACACCAGTTCGGCTCGAGCATCTCGATGCTCGGCACATGGTGGTATTCGGCAGTCTCCTCCCCGCACGTTTGTTGGCTGCTACGCAGTGCTGCCCTTCACTGTAATGCCGTAGCCATGTTGGTTACTGGCATTACAGTGATTGGCTGGCCTATATAGCACCCGATGACATGTGTTCGGCTCAGTGTTAGTCAGGGAGAGCTGTGCTGAAGAAGGGAAAGATAGTGTAGGGAGTGCAATTTTTTTTGGTAAGTTTAAAAACTTGTCAGAGACCCAAAACAGTTCCCGGCGAAAATTGCTTGTTCGCGTTCGCCACGGCGGGCGAACATGTTCGATGTTCGGTCCGCCCCCTATACGTCATCATTGAGCAAACTTTGACCCTGTACCTCACAGTCAGCAGACACATTCCAGCCAATCAGCAGCTTACCCTCCCTCCCAGACCCTCCCACCTCCTATCAAAAAGCAAGGACAGCATCCATCTTAGATTCATTCTGAAGCTGCAGTGTTAGAGCAGGGAGAGTGCTGCTGCTGCTGAATTAATAGGGAAATCCTTAGCTAGGCCAGTGTTCTGTGTCCACTCCAGTCATCAAAGACTCATCTGCTGTAAGGACAGCGTCCTGACAGCACCCCAAAAAGCCCTTTTTTTAAATATATATATACACTCACCTAAAGAATTATTAGGAACACCATACTAATACGGTGTTGGACCCCCTTTTGCCTTCAGAACTGCCTTAATTCTACGTGGCATTGATTCCACAAGGTGCTGATAGCATTCTTTAGAAATGTTGGCCCATATTGATAGGATAGCATCTTGCAGTTGATGGAGATTTGAGGGATGCACATCCAGGGCACGAAGCTCCCGTTCCACCACATCCCAAAGATGCTCTATTGGGTTGAGATCTGGTGACTGTGGGGGCCATTTTAGTACAGTGAACTCATTGTCATGTTCATGAAACCAATTTGAAATGATTCGAGCTTTGTGACATGGTGCATTATCCTGCTGGAAGTAGCCATCAGAGGATGGATATGCAGCGTACTCAAGTTAGGTGTAGAAATGTTCCTGGGTGTTGTAGTGCAATAGACACTAACCTGAGACGGCTGACTCTCTGCAAGGGCAGGTGATGATGAGAAATGTTCGTGACGCCAGTGCCAATTAAACGGTGGCACGCCGTTTGCTGATAGCAGGAATAACTGAGGAACCACGTGATGTTAAAACAGAATTCAAACTTTAGTAGTCATCATTTAGGGACATTGACGGAAGCGCAGTTCCTTTGCAGACAGTTGGTTGCATTACATTTGATGCAGGCAATATATAGCAAGGTGACTTCAGAGTGTTAAACACAGGATTTGTAGTACAGGCGGCTTGCACTCTATTCCTGACTGATCCTGGAACATAGAAAATCTTCTCCAAGGCCCGATGCCCTAGCTCTGGCGTATATCCTTGGTTTTATCTTTATCAAGTACCTCCTCTGTTGTGTTGAGTACCTCTTGCTTTCCTTGACATGCCTCTGTCTCTCCCTCAGCTTCCTCAGCCTCTAGAAACTTCAGCACACTCTAGAAACTTCTGACTGACTTCCTGGCTAGGCCCTAGCCTATTTATACTAACCAGGGGGCTCCCTCTGCTGGCTGAAATATGAATTGCCTGCTGCAGGCCTAACTCTCTTAAAGGGAAATACACGTTATGATATAGCAGTGTCGGGTAACCTACCCGTATGCTGCACACCCCCAGACTTTAACATGAGTAAGGCCTCGTACTCATACACCTTCCTGAACCGGCATAACATGGTACATAACATTGGTAACTTCATAAATAAGTGAAGCAAGGGAAAGGGGCGTCTTCTTGCTTCTTAGGCACGGCCGCTGACCTGGCACAGCGGACTTGGGGTGAACCAGGTTAGTCCATTTGTCTTTGATGGCAGTATAATAACGGAACTACCCAGGAGTTTCCTGTGGATGTATCACAGGCAAGGGCTCACGTGGGGGAGTCCATTCTTGCGCACAAATGTCCAGCAAGGTATTACCAGTAGCAACTGTTTGGGAGGAGACACCACCAGAATAGTCAAAGTCCCCTAAACGGACTGGCGGGCGTCCCCTGGTCATCCGGGTAGACCTTCTTAATACAGGGGTCTCCTCTTCCCTTAGCAACGAGGTAGAAGAGAGAGGAGCAACAGGAGGGTCTCCATCAGTGAGACCTTGGTCAGGAACAACAGGAACAACAATATCCACTACAGGGGGAACTGGATCCGGGGCATCTTGAACCGGCTCTTCTGGAGGTGAAGATACAGTAGGTGCTGGAGCGGGCACCAACAAGTTCAGCCACAGTGTCAGAAGCCAATGCATGGGATCAGCGTCATACCTCAGATTACTGACAGCCTGCATAGGATCCTCGGGCGGTATTGATGACTCTGACACAGGGGATTCAGATCCAGAACTCTCGGCACTAGGTTCTGGTGTCAGGCAGAGCTTTAACCGGTTTCGGTGTACAATTTGGGATCCCTTGCCTTCCCGGGTGATCTCATAAGTGTGAGTTCCAACATTTGGGATTGCAGTGACAACATAGGGACTTCGCTCCCTCTTACTGTCCAGTTTACTGGTACGGCGGTTATTCTTTAACCATACCACGGCCCCTATTGTCAAGGGTTCTGCATGGGCTGCTTGATCATAGTCTCTCTGCTGTCGGTCCCTAGCATAGTCCATACGTTCCTGAACAATGGCTTTGGCTGTATTCAATCGCCTTTGATGTTCAGCAACCTAGTCGGTGTTAGGTAATGGGTTAATGCAATCAGGTACGTGTATATCCAATGAATGATCAGCAGGCAATGTCCCTTGGCGCCCAAACATCAAATAAAAGGGGGTATACCCGGTGGAACAATGTATGGTATGATTGTATGTGAACATGAGCTGTGGCAACAGATTAGGCCAATCTCCTCTGGTTTCAGGAGGTACGGCCCTCAGCATCTCTATCAAGGTCTGATTCATTTTTTCACATAATCCATTACCTTGAGGATGGTAGGCCGTTGTCCGGATCTTCTTACAGTTGTGTAAGCGGCACAGTTCATGGAACAGATGGGACTCAAAAGCAGGTCCTTGATCGGTGAGGATCTTTTCTGGACATCCGTAGGGCAGGAGGAAGTGCTTCCAGAACAATTCGGCTGTAGTCTTGGCTGTCTGGTCTCTCACAGGCACCGCTACAACAAACTTAGTGAAATGGTCAATAATAGTCATGGCATAAGTATACCCTGAGCGACTAGGCTCCAGTTTCACATGGTCGATGGCGACAAGTTCAAGAGGACGAGTACTTACAATGGGTCTCAGTGGTGCCCTCTGATCACGGTGCTCACTTCGTTTTAAGGCACAGGCTACACACTCCCGACACCACTTCTCCATGTCTTCTCTCATGCCCACCCAGTAAAACCGCTGGCGGATAGTAGCCTCAGTCACCCCAAAGTGACCGGATTGATTGTGGTACATCTCCAACACCATACCTGCATCTCGTCGGGGTATGAGAATCTGGTGCACTCTCTCGTTGGACACTGGGTCTAGGCTTCTCCGTAGCAATAGGCCCTTTTGTATGAAGAGTTGATGGCGCTGTATCCAGAGTTTGATGAGCTCAGGATCTGCACTCTTACGCCGAATCCTCTCAGGGGCTCTGCCACTAGTAATGAAGTCCAAAACTCACCCAGCACTCTACTTTCAGACTGTAGTTTCACCCACCTTTCTTCTTTAGGTTCAGGCCTACTGGAGGGCGAAGGAACTGCAGCTCTGTCATTGGTAGCTCGAGCCTGATCCTGTTGAGCAAATTTGTTATAGAAAGCCGGCATCTCTACATCTTCCCAAGCATCTCGCACATCATCAGGAGCTGTCTCTGTGGGAAGCCTGGATAAAGCATCAGCATTATCATTAGTACGTCCAGCACGATATTTTACAGAGAAATCATAGTTGGCGAGGCGAGAGGCCCATCTCTGCTCCAAGGCCCCTAATTTAGCTGTATTTAGATGTGCTAGAGGGTTATTGTCAGTGAATGCAATGAACGGGGTGGCGGCTAGATAATCCTTGAATTTTTCTGTCACCGCCCACACTAATGCCAGGAACTCTAGTTTGAAGGAACTATAATTCTGGTCATTTTTCTCAGCTCCTTTCAGGGAGCGGCTTGCATATGCTATCACTCTCTCTTTTCCCTCTTGGATTTGGGCTAACACAGCTCCCAGGCCTCGCTTGCTAGCATCAGTATACAGATGGAAGGGCTTGCTGTAGTCTGGATAACCTAACACAGGAGGCTCGGTCAGTTTCTTTTTTAACAATTGGAACGCTATCTCTCTTTCCTCATTCCACTCAATGGGCACCGGAGTTCTAGGGCTTTTCTTGGGTTGCCCCCTCAAGAGCTCCTGGATACGATCAGCTATTTGAGCAAAATGGGGGATAAAACGTCTATAGTAGCCGGCAAAACCAAGGAAACCCCTCACTTCCTTGACGGTAGTAGGAACCGGCCAATTACGGACAGCTGCTAGCTTATCAGGGTCAGGTTGCACGCCCTCTCCGCTGACCACATGCCCCAGGTATCTTACTGCAGGTTTGAGCAGGTGACACTTGGATGGCTTTACCTTCAAGCCATATTTGATAAGGATTTCAAATACTTCTGCCAAATGTTTCAGATGGTCTTCATATGTTTTTGAGTACACAATGACGTCATCTAGATACAGCAGAACTGTTTCGAAGTTTTTGTGACCCAAACACCGTTCCATTAGTCTCTGGAAAGTTCCTGGGGCATTACATAGCCCGAACGGCATACAATTGAATTCGAACAGGCCCATGGGAGTAGTGAAAGCAGTCTTTTCCCTATCTGCAGGGGCCATGGGTACTTGCCAGTAGCCACTGGTCAAGTCCAATGTGGAGAAATAGGCAGAGGAGCCCAGAGCAGTTAGTGACTCCTCAATGCGGGGCAGTGGGTATGCATCTTTGTGGGTTATTTGATTAATTTTCCTATAATCCACACAGAAACGGATACCACCATCCTTTTTCTTTACATGGACCAGGGGTGCAGCCCACGGACTACGGCTGTCCCGGATTACATTAGAGTCTTTCATCTCTTGGATCATTTCTTTTACAGTCTGATATGAAGTAGGTGGTAAAGGTCTGTATCTCTCCTTGATAGGAGGATGAGAGCCAGTAGGTATGGTGTGTTGTATGGCACTCACCTCTCCATAATCAGTAGCATGCTTACTGAAGGCCTGGTGGTACTCTTTGACAAGCTGTATAATCCCTTCTTGTTGTTGTTGGGGGGTAGTCTCGTCCCCCACATGGAGCTCTTCCCACCAGGGCACTTGTGGCTGGGTCACCGACGGACGTCCGCTGACTGCAGCTGGCGGCTTTTCTGTCACTGGAAGACGAATGACGTCTTGGAAGAACACCTGGGACAGCTGGGCAACACGGCAATGCTTAGTAAGCGCAACAGGATGATCACTCAGGTTAATCAGACGGACAGGTACTTTACCTTGGGAGACGTTCACCAGGCACTTGGCAGCTCTCATATAAGGGTAATCCTCCATCTGGATTGGTTCCACCAGGGCTGGATAATCTCGGCCTTGGACTCCCAGGACAGCACGACACCATAAAAGAGTTTGAGAATTAGGAGGCAAAGTCACAGGCTTAATATCACTAATCCTGGCAGTACAAATTTCTCCTTTCCCATTAGCAAACCTCTGCTGGGCACTTAACACAGTAATAGTCTTTTGAATCACCCTCCTGGATGCAGAGGAAGCAGTGGGCAAAGTCTGATGTAATACGGCAAGTATTTCTGAATAACAGTTTTTGAAGACATTGGTGCCTAGAATGACAGGATGTCCTCCTCTGTCGCCGGCCTGTACTACTATCACCCCCTGTTGTGGTAAGGTTACTTCTCCCACCTGCAGGGTGGGTTCCCAGTATCCATGAATCTTTACTGGCTTGCCATTGCTGGCGATAATTTCCACCCAGGATTCAGGCGGCTGGGTCAATTGGTTGGTGTCCCAGAATCTTTCAAAGGCGGGCAGCTGAATAGTAGTGACCTGAGACCCGGTATCTAATAGGGCTTCAAAGGGGACCCCGTTGATCTCTATATTGATTTTAGGATGGGATCCTACATAACGTGGCATCCAATTTGGATCCTCTGGACCTAGTGTTCTACCTCCCGAGGGGTGGTCCTCAGCCTCAGGGGTTGCCCGTTTAACTGCCAGCACGTGGATTCTGTGTGTCCCAGCTTTTTGCAGTATGTACACACGGGCCGCTTGCGATCTCTATTACGCCTCCCAGGATCCCTGGGGTGAGTCTCTTGGTAAGGAGGTGGGAACGGCCTAGGAGGTGACAGGAATTCTTCTTCTGTCATTATGGGTTTTTCCCATTCCTCTATTTTTCTGCACACTTTCTCTAGACTTTTAGTGAGGTGATTTACTTGCTCTGTCAGCATGGCAATAGTATCGGTAGCTGACACTTGAACAGCTTGGCCGGCCTCAGCTCGGTTAGTGATAAGCGGTTTTGGCCTGCAGGCTGATGATTCAGGTGGGGTGCTCAACTCCGTAGATACTGCTGACCCCAGAATTTTTATAGCCAGTTCTTTAAAGTCCAGAAAGGTACTGTTAGGGTGCTGGGCGGACAGCATCTTTAATTGGGTCCTTATTTGCTCACTAGACACCCCGGTGATAAATTGTTCCCTCAGGGTCTGGTCCTGGTTATCAGCCTCTTTGGGATCTATCTGAATTACAGCCCCTAAAGCCTCCTGAAGTGATAGGGCATATTCACGGAGGGACTCACCGGGCTTCTGTTTCTTGCCAAAGAAGTGCATCTTTATCTCTGAGGCAGTCCTGGTTTCAAAAGTGGCCCTGAGGCGGGTGAATATCTGCTCTAGAGTGCTCCGCTCAGTAGCAGGCCAGGATAATACCTCCCTGCGGGCAGCTCCCTCCAGCTGCGCTAGCAGGATTTCCATTTGCTGATCGGCATTTATGGGGTACAGTTTGAATAATGCCAGCAACTTTTCTTTAAAGTCTCTTAGGGTATGGGTCTCTCCTTTGTAGCGGGGAAACCATGGGGCCCCAAAATAGTAAGGCATGGTAAAGGGCATCATGCTGGGGGCTATAGGATGATTCGGAGCCGCAAGCTCTCCCGGGGCCGGCTGCTCAGGCACTCCCGGTTCTGACATGTTAGTTTATTGAGATGTGGCCGCTGGTGACTAAAGGGGCCGGAACAATCCCCTTCCCTCCGGTTACAAGTTCTTACCGGTATCGCCGGGCTTGCGCAGGCCAAGTCTCGAGAGATCCCGGACGTCCAGAGTACGCGGTGACGTAGAAGAAGCAGGGCCGCGGCGGTGCGATGATGACGAGGGGCGGGATTCTCTGTGTCTTTGCAGGGATCCGCCCACGAAGGTCCTCAGCAGCGCGGGAAACTTTACTCCAGGCGGCCGGTGGCCATCTTGGTCTCCATTCCCTGACAGCAAGCAGGGTTGTTGAAAAGTCCATAAAACCACACTCCGGTGTGGCGATTTCTTTCCTCTTGATAGCGCAACACTGTACAGCGCTTTTTGGAGGTTTTAGGCACACTTTGGGTAGGATTTTCAGTCCACAAAGTCCACTTTAATAAAACAGGCAATTTGTCACTTTGGTCACAGGGCAACTGTATAAGGCACAAAGTTCACGCTCTTGCACTAGAAAGCGTGCGTATCCTGTTTGTGACGCCAAAAGAGAGGTGCAGCGTACTCAAGTTAGGTGTAGAAATGTTCCTGGGTGTTGTAGTGCAATAGACACTAACCTGAGACGGCTGACTCTCTGCAAGGGCAGGTGATGATGAGAAATGTTCGTGACGCCAGTGCCAATTAAACGGTGGCACGCCGTTTGCTGATAGCAGGAATAACTGAGGAACCACGTGATGTTAAAACAGAATTCAAACTTTAGTAGTCATCATTTAGGGACATTGACGGAAGCGCAGTTCCTTTGCAGACAGTTGGTTGCATTACATTTGATGCAGGCAATATATAGCAAGGTGACTTCAGAGTGTTAAACACAGGATTTGTAGTACAGGCGGCTTGCACTCTATTCCTGACTGATCCTGGAACATAGAAAATCTTCTCCAAGGCCCGATGCCCTAGCTCTGGCGTATATCCTTGGTTTTATCTTTATCAAGTACCTCCTCTGTTGTCTTGAGTACCTCTTGCTTTCCTTGACATGCCTCTGTCTCTCCCTCAGCTTCCTCAGCCTCTAGAAACTTCAGCACACTCTAGAAACTTCTGACTGACTTCCTGGCTAGGCCCTAGCCTATTTATACTAACCAGGGGGCTCCCTCTGCTGGCTGAAATATGAATTGCCTGCTGCAGGCCTAACTCTCTTAAAGGGAAATACACGTTATGATATAGCAGTGTCGGGTAACCTACCCGTATGCTGCAGATACATGTTCTCATTCTGTTTACGCCAAATTCGGACTCTACCATTTGAATGTCTCAACAGAAATCGAGACTCATCAGACCAGGCAACATTTTTCCAGTCTTCAACAGTCCAATTTTGGTGAATTCGTGCAAATTGTAGCCTCTTTTTCCTATTTGTAGTGGAGATGAGTGGTACCCGGTGGGGTCTTCTGCTGTTGTAGCCCATCCGCCTCAAGGTTGTGCTTGTTGTGGCTTCACAAATGCTTTGCTGCATATCTCAGTTGTAACGAGTGGTTATTTCAGTCAACGTTGCTCTTCTATCAGCTTGAATCAGTCGGCCCATTCTCCTCTGACCTCTAGCATCCACAAGGCATTTTTGCCCACAGGACTGCCGCATACTGGATGTTTTTCCCTTTTCACACCATTCTTTGTAAACCCTAGAAATGGTTGTGCGTAAAAATCCCAGTAACTGAGCAGATTGTGACATACTCAGACCGGCCCGTCTGGCACCAACAACCATGCCACGCTCAAAATTGCTTAAATCACCTTTCTTTCCCATTCTGACATTCAGTTTGGAGTTCAGGAGATTGTCTTGACCAGGACCACACCCCTAAATGCATTGAAGCAACTGCCATGTGATTGGTTGACTAGATAATTGCATTAATGAGAAATAGAACAGGTGTTCCTAATAATTCTTTATGTGAGTGTATATACACTGCTCAAAAAAATAAAGGGAACACAAAAATAACACATCCTAGATCTGAATTAATTAACTATTCTTCTGAAATACTTTGTTCTTTACATAGTTGAATGTGCTGACAACAAAATCACACAAAAATAAAAAAATGGAAATCAAATTTTTCAACCCATGGAGGTCTGGATTTGGAGTCACACTCAAAATTAAAGTCGAAAAACACACTACAGGCTGATCCAACTTTGATGTAATGTCCTTAAAACAAGTCAAAATGATGCTCAGTAGTGTGTGTGGCCTCCACGTGCCTGTATGACTCCCTACAACGCCTGTGCATGCTCCTGATGAGGTGGCGGACAGTCTCCTGAGGGATCTCCTCCCAGACCTGGACTAAAGCATCTGCCAACTCCTGGACAGTCTGTGGTGCAACGTGACGTTGGTGGATAGAGCGAGACATGATGTCCCAGATGTGCTCAATTGGATTCAGGTCTGGGGAACAGGCGGGCCAGTCCATAGCATCAATGCCTTCGTCTTGCAGGAACTGTTGACACACTCCATCCACATAAGGTCTAGCATTGTCTTTCATTAGGAGGAACCCAGGGCCAACCGCACCAGCATATGGTCTCACAAGGGGTCTGAGGATCTCATCTCGGTACCTAATGGCAGTCAGGCTACCTCTGGCGAGCATATGGAGGGCTGTGCGGCCCTCCAAAGAAATGCCACCCCACACCATTACTGACCCAATGCCAAACCGGTCATGCTGGAGGATGTTGCAGGCAGCAGAACGTTCTCCACGGCGTCTCCAGACTCTGTCACATCTGTCACATGTGCTCAGTGTGAACCTGCTTTCATCTGTGGAGAGCACAGGGCGCCAGTGGCGAATTTGCCAATCTTGGTGTTCTCTGGCAAATGCCAAACGTCCTGCGCGGTGTTGGGCTGTAAGCACAACCCCCAACTGTGGACGTCGGGCCCTCATATCACCCTCATGGAGTCTGTTTCTGACCGTTTGAGCAGACACATGCACATTTGTGGCCTGCTGGAGGTCATTTCGCAGGGCTCTGGCAGTGCTCCTCCTGTTCCTCCTTGCACAAAGGCGGAGGTAGCACTCCTGCTGCTGGGTTGTTGCCCTCCTACGGCCTCCTCCACGTCTCCTGATGTACTGGCCTGTCTCCTGGTAGCGCCTCCATGCTCTGGACACTACGCTGACAGACACAGCAAACCTTCTTGCCACAGCTCGCATTGATGTGCCATCCTGGATAAGCTGCACTACCTGAGCCACTTGTGTGGGTTGTAGACTCCGTCTCATGCTACCACTAGAGTGAAAGCACCGCCAGCATTCAAAAGTGACCAAAACATCAGCCAGGAAGCATAGGAACTGAGAAGTTGTCTGTGGTCACCACCTGCAGAACCACTCCTTTATTGGGGGTGTCTTGCTAATTGCCTATAATTTCCACCTGTTGTCTATCACATTTGCACAACAGCATGTGAAATTGATTGTCACTCAGTGTTGCTTCCTAAGTGGACAGTTTGATTTCACAGAAGTGTGATTGACTTGGAGTTACATTGTGTTGTTTAAGTGTTCCCTTTATTTTTTTGAGCAGTGTATATATATTGCAGTTGCCTGCCCGTGTGTGAGAGGCCACAGGACTCATATCGGGTGGCACAGTACCTTGCAGATAAAAAATCATAACATTTTTACCCTTTAATATAATTGCAGTTGCCTGCCAGTGTGTGTCAGGCCCACTGACTGTACTGTGCCCACTGCCAGTGCCCACCACTCATATCGGGTGGCACAGTACCTTGCAGATAAAAAAGTCATTAAATTTTTTCTCTGTAATATAATTGCAGTTGCCTGCCAGTGAGTGTCAGGCCCACAGACTGTACTGTGCCCACTGCCCACCATTCATATCGGGTGGCACAGTACCTTGTAGATAAAAAAGTCATTTAATTTTTACCCTTTAATATAATTGCAGTTGCCTGCCAGTGTGTGTCAGGCCCACTGACTGTACTGTGCCCACTGCCAGTGCCCACCACTCATATCGGGTGGCACAGTACCTTGCAGATAAGCCGGATCCGGAAAGACGCAAGTGTACTGAAAGCATTTGAAGACGGATTCGTCTTCAAAATGCTTTCAGTGTTACTATGGCAGCCAGGATGCTATTAAAGTCCTGGTTGCCATAGTAGGAGCGGGGGAGCGGTATACTTACAGTCCGCGCGGCTTCCGGGGCGCTCCAGAATAACATCAGAGCGCCCCATGCGCATGGATGACGTGCCATGCGATCACGTGATCCATGCGCTTGGGGCTCCCTGACGTCACTCTGGAGTGCCCCGGGAGCCGCACGGACGGTAAGTATGCTGCTCCCCCGCTCCCCGCTACACTTTACCATGGCTGCCATGGTAACCATTCAGAAAAAGCTAAACGTCGGATCCGGCAATGCGCCGAAACGACGTTTAGCTTAAGGCCGGATCCGGATCAATGCCTTTCAATGGGCATTAATTCCGGATCCAGCCTTGCGGCAAGTCTTCAGGATTTTTGGCCGGAGCAAAAAGCGCAGCATGCTGCAGTATTTTCTCCGGCCAAAAAACTTTCCGTTCCGGAACTGAAGACATCCTGATGCATCCTGAACGGATTTCTCTCCATTCAGAATGCATTAGGATAATCCTGATCAGGATTCTTCCGGCATAGAGCCCCGACGACGGAACTCTATGCCGGAAGAAAAGAACACAGGTGTGAAAGAGCCCTAAATTGTTTCTCTGTAATATAATTGCAGTTGCCTGCCAGTGAGTGTCAGGCCCACAGACTGTACTGTGCCCACTGCCCACCACTGATTTTGGGTGGCACAGTACCTTGCAGATAAAAAAAGTCATTTAATTTTTTCCCTTTAATATAATTGCAGTTGCCTGCCAGTGTGTGTCAGGCCCACAGACTGTACTGTGCCCACTGCCAGTGCCCACCACTCATATCGGGTGGCACAGTACCTTGCAGATAAAAAAGTCATTTAATGTGTACCCTTTAATATAATTGCAGTTGCCTGCCAGTGTGTGTCTGGCCCACTGACTGTACTGTGCCCACTGCCAGTACCCACCACTCATATCGGGTGGCACAGTACCTTGCAGATAAAAAAGTCATTAAATTTTTTCTCTGTAATATAATTGCAGTTGCCTGCCAGTGTGTGTCAGGCCCACAGACTGTACTGTGCCCACTGCCCACAACTCATATTGGGTGGCACAGTATCTTGCAGATAAAAAAGTCATTACATTTTTACCCTTTAATATAATTGCAGTTGCCTGCCAGTGTGTGTCAGGCCCACTGACTGTACTGTGCCCACTGCCAGTGCCCACCAATCATATCGGGTGGCACAGTACCTTGCAGATAAAAAAGTCATTTAGTTTTTTCTCTGTAATATAATTGCAGTTGCCTGCCAGTGTGTGTCAGGCCCACAGACTGTACTGTGCCCACTGCCTACCACTCATATAGAGTGGCACAGTACCTTGCACGCATAGTACCACTAAACTAAAAAAAAAAGACAGGCAGAGGCAGGCCACCCCGCAGGGGCCGTCGTGATCGTGGTGCTGTGATTTCCTTTGGCCCTAGAATAATGCCCAGTGTTCAGAGGCCACGTACCCTGAACTCGAAAAATTCTGAGGACATAGTTGACTGGCCTACACAGGACACCCAATCTTCTACAGCTTCCGCTCAGAACCTTGACGCACCATCCTCCTCCAGCTCAGCTTCAGGCACCTCTCAAGTTACCACTCGCCCGCCCGCCGCCACCACCAACACTAGCACCACAGCTGCTTCACTTGATCTGTCAGAGGAGTTATTTACACATCAGTTGGAAGAATTGAGTGATGTGCAACCATTATTGCCATCGGATTTAGATAACAGGGCTATGTCTCAGTCAAGCAGCATTACACACATGGACGTACGGTGTGATGATGATGATGTTGTACCCGTTGCTGCTTCCTTTGCTGAGTTGTCAGATACAAGTGAAGCGGTTGATGATGACGATGTGTCCGTGGAAGTCACGTGGGTGCCCACTCGAAGAGAAGAAGAACAGGGGGAAAGTTCAGATGGGGAGACAGAGAGGAGGGGGAGACGAGTTGGAAGCAGGGGGAGGTCATCGCAAGGAGCTAGTGGCACAGTCAGACAGCATGTATCGGCACCCGGGATCAACGCATGCTGTTGCCACCACCAGAATGCCGTCATTGCAAAGCTCAGCAGTGTGGCATTTTTTTTGTGTGTCTGCCTCTGATAACAGCGATGCCATTTGCAACCTGTGCCAAAAGAAACTGAGTCGTGGGAAGTCCAACACCCACCTAGGTACAACTGCTTTGCGAAGGCACATGATCTCACATCACAAACGCCTATGGGATCAACACATGATGAGTACAAGCAGCACACAAACTCAAAGCCACCATCCTCCTCCTGGTCAGCCACGTCAACCACTGCTGTCCTCCTTGCCCCCTCTCAACCACCCGCCACTCCGGCCAAATTTTTTTTTCGCAAGCGGCAATCCCCAACCTGTACTCTATTGTGGAAAAGGAAGTCATGGCATGTCTGGCACACAGTGTTGGGGCAAGGGTCCATCTGACCACTGATACCTGCTCTGCAAAGCACGGTCAGGGCAGGTATATCACGTACATTGCGCATTGGGTAAACCTGGAATGCGTGGCTCTGCAGAGGAGTTGGTAACACCGCCACGACTTGCAGGCAGGCCTGCTGCTACCTTCTCTACTCCTCCTACTCCATCCTCTTCGCTAACCTCCTCGGCTGAGTCCTCTTCTGCTGCTGCGTCTTGCTCCACATCAACTGCACCCCCCACAGCTCCCCAGGGGCTATTTCACATCCCGGATACGACAGTGTCACGCCGTCTTGGGGTTGACTTGCCTGAAAGCAGAGAGTCACACCGGACCAGCACTCCTGTCCGCCCCGGAACGCACAGGTGGATCAGTGGCTGACCCCGCACCAACTGGAGATCGGCAAAGTGGTGTGTGACAACGGAAGCAATTTGTTGGCGGCATTGAATTTGGGCAAGTTGACACATGTGCCGTGCATGGCACATGTGTTAAATCTGATCGTACAACGCTTTGTGTATAAGTACCCTGGCTTACAGGACGTCCTCAAGCAGGCCAGGAAGGTGTGTGGCCATTTCAGGCGTTCCTACACGGCCATGGCGCACTTTTCCGATATTCAGCGGCGAAAAACAACATGCCAGTGAGGCGCTTGATTTGCGACAGCCCGACACGTTGGAATTCAACACTCCTAATGTTCGACCGCCTGCTCCAACAAGAAAAAGCCGTCAACGAGTATTTGTATGACCGGGGTTTTAGGACAGCCTCTGCGGAGCTGGGTATTTTTTTGCCACGTTACTGGACGCTCATGCGCAATGCCTGTAGGCTCATGCGTCCTTTTAAAGAGGTGACAAACCTAGTCAGTCGCACCGAAGGCACCATCAGCGACATCATCCCATTTGTTTTCTTCCTGGAGCGTGCCCTGCGAAGAGTGCTGGATCAGGCCGTAGATGAGCGTGAAGAGGAAGAGGAAGAGTTGTGGTCACCATCACCACCAGAAACAGCCTTATCAGCATCGCTTGCTGGACCTGCGGCAACGCTGGAAGAGGAGTCTGAGGAGTCAGAGGAGGAGTGTGGCTTTGAGGAGGAGGAAGACCAACCACAGCAGGCATCCCAGGGTGCTCTTTGTCACCTATCTGGTACCCGTGGTGTTGTACGTGGCTGCGAGGAAGAACAGACCTTTAATGAGATCAGTGAGGATGAGGAACGGGACATGAGTAGCTTGGCATCCAACCTTGTGCAAATGGGGTCTTTCATGCTGTCATGCCTGTTGAGGGACCCTTGTATAAAAAGGCTGAAGGAGAACGACCTGTACTGGGTGGCCACGCTACTAGACCCCCGGTATAAGCAGAAAGTGGCTGAAATGTTACCGAATTACCGGAAGTCGGAAAGGATGCAGCAGTTCCAAAACAAGTTAAAAAGTATGCTTTACACAGCGTATAAGGGTGATGTCACAGCACAATGGGAATCTAACAGGGGAAGAGGTGAAAGTAATCCTCCTCCTACCACGACCATGCCGGCAAGGACAGGACGCCGCTTTACAGACGTGTTGTTGATGGAGGACATGCAGAGCTTTTTAAGCCCTACGCACCGCCACAGCCCTTCGGGGTCCACCCTCAAAGAACGACTCGCCTTAACTGCAGATATGGACACTATGAGTAGTGATGAACCCCTTGACTACTGGGTGTGCAGGCTTGACCTGTGGCCTGAGCTATCCCAATTTGCAATAGAACTTCTGGCCTGCCCCGCTTGAAGTGTCCTGTCAGAAAGGACCTTCAGCGCAGCAGGAGGTATTGTCACTGAGAAGAGAAGTCGCCTAGGTCAAAAAAGTCTAGATTACCTCACCTTTATTAAGATGAATGAGGCATGGATCCCGAAGGGACTGACAGTGGTGGATGCATTTGACTAAAAAAGGCCTGATGAGATGCCTTGGGCTAAAAATGGTCCACACGCTGCTGTATTTAATCTCTGCATGCCGGATGACTTGCGTGACTTCTCCGCCACCAACTAGGGTTCAAGACGCAATGTTTTAGTGCACTTTCTGCCTGGAAAACATCAACAACAATACCAAATTTTTCAGGCATGTGTACATGCCTAATTTTTCTGTCCTCTGGTGCTGCACTGTGGCTGCAAAAACAAAACAAAAAAAATGACACAGTACATTGCACGGCTCAGGCGCAGTGCCCCAAATTGGAAGTAAGAGGACCGACCAACCATCTTTTTCCATCTCCCGGTTCCTAAAATCTATTCCATACACCGGCCCCTGATAGGGGACAAAACAGAGATTAAACTGGTAACAACAGATTTTTTTAATAAAAAAAAAAGAGGACAGCCTCTGCGGAGCTGGGTATTTTTTAGCCGCGTTACTGAACGGTCATGCACAATGGCTGTAGGCTCATGCGTCCTTTTTCGGAGGTGACAAACCTGGTCAGTCAAACCCAAGGCAACATCATCGACCTCATCCCATATGCGTTTTTTCTGGAGCATGCCCTGTGAAGAGTGCTGGATTAGGCCGTAGATGAGCATGAAGAGGGAGAGTTGTGGTCACCATCACCACCAGAAGCAACCTTGTCGTCGTCGATTGCTGGACCTGCGGCAACGCAGAGAGAGGAGTTTGAAGAAGAGGAGTCAGAGGAGGAAGGTGGCTTTGAGGAGGTTGAAGACCAACCACAGCAGGCGTCCCAGGGGGCTTGTTGTCACCTTTCGGGGACCCTTGGTGTTGTACGTGGCTGGGTGGAGGAAGAAACCTTTAATGACGTCAGTGAGGACAAGGAGTTTGCGGTTGTACAAATGGACTGTTTGCGGTGCGTTAAACGGGGAGTTTGGTCTGTCACAGTTTGGTCTGTCACTGTGAAGCGGGCGTGACCCTTACACTACCTGATCGATACAACATCATACCTGATCGTATATGCACACTGGATGTTTTTAAGCACGTTATTCCAAACAATTTAGGAATGTTAGGTGATTTATGCCCTTTATGGATTAAAACCCGACTCTGCGCCAACTACGTAATTTTCCATGGGAGTTTTGCCATGGATCCCCCTCCGGCATGCCACAGTCCAGGTGTTAGTCCCCTTGAAACAACTTTTCCATCACTATTGTGGCCAGAAAGAGTCCCTGTGGGTTTTAAAATTCGCCTGCTCATTGAAGTCTATGGCGGTTCGCCCGTTCGCGAACATTTGCGGAAATTCACGTTCGCCATCCGGAAAATTTTATGTTCGCGACATCTCTACATCTCCTGTGTACCGTTTCCACATCCAAAATACCTGTGACATTCCCTGTAATTTTTTATTAGCCGCTGCTGACATCAGCGACATTATCTGCGATATATCTCCTGTGTGACGTTTCCACATTCCAAATACCTTTATAAATTTTTTTGCGCATACACTTACAAATCCTGCGCTACTGTACGTGTGACATACTTTCAAGCATATATCTAGCAGGCTGAATTTTAGCCTGCATTTGTGGGAGGGGCACCTTCGTTTTCTCCAGGCACCATTCCGGCCTTTCCTGCGATCCTGCACGCCAGAACACCCGGCCCATCAAGGGTTGGTTTCCCCCCTCCTCGCCTGGTCCCCAACAGTTACCTCTGCACAGCCGCGCTGCACAGCAACCAATCCTCCCCTTCTGCTGCTTACCGGGAGAATCGCGCTCCCAGCCTGCCATGCGTTCCACTGTGGAACGCAACCACGTGCTCCCTCCCGCTGCAGCTGAGCCAGGAGCCGGCAGGAGCATGCCTTTCACTCGTTTCCTGGTGTGCTTTCGCCTCACCGCCCCAAATAATACACATAATTTCAGATCACATGCACATCTAGCGATGTTTATAACTGATCAAAGCCCAGATGGGGAATGCAATACCCCCTATTTAAGCATTACAGACCCTGTATCACTTTCAATCAGAATAAGTGCACGGAAATACATCTTCCCCAGTTAAGTCAAGATCACCTCTAATAATGGATACACCGTCAACCCAATTAAATGTGGTCTCTCAAAAGTGCCATGATGGCACTGTGACTTTCCGTGCTATATTTCTGGAAAATTAATCAAAAACACCAGCAGGGTTCTCCATTCAGGTAGCCATCCAAAAATCACTACTTTGTATGGCTCTGCTCCCTGGGTCCGGGAGATATTGCTCACCTAGGCACCTGTCATTATCGTTGACTGAACGGCTGGCACCATGTTTGAGGGAGGTGATGGGGCTGCAGCAATTTCTCTTGAGGGTCTAATCCTCTCTCACCAGACACGGTCATGCTGCGCATATTGCCAGGCACCCACGGCGGAGGCCCCCTTTTGAGAGATTGCTGCTGCTGCCATACACCTCTTTATCCCTGAGGCAGGGCACTCTAGTTCACCAAACCAATAGTCCGTATTTCCAACCGCAATCAGCTAACTCATCTGGCTCTGGTCAGCTGCAGGAGACGCATTTCCATAGCGAGGCTCACGGGATGGGCCACCCCGCGGTAACGGCGGGCTCCCGTGTCCTCGGGGAGCCGCTCACAAGGTGAACGTTCCACTACTTCTTGTGTACCTCAGCTTGAACAAAAAAAATAAAAATAAAATAATAAATGCATGTTGTTTGTCCGGACACTCGGTCCACACTTCTTTTTCATTTCGTTCAGGCCCCACGGCCGGGCCCTCACTCTACCCTTCTACGGTTTCGTCCTGCCGTGTCCTGTCAACTTGTCCTTTCCGCTAGGTACGCCCTGGCATCTTCACGCCACATGTCTCTCATCCTTGCAAGTCGGGTCCCACCTGCCTGATATGCTCAGGCCTCCCCACTCCCGCCTGAAAATATCACATTTAAAATGGTTTTATCTGCACAGTTGTGAATGACATAAGGAAAATCACATAAGTTGACAATATTAATGCTCTTAGCAGATTGTAGCGTGGTAAAAGCGTTTAGTAACCCAACTTTGGGGTGTTACACATGCCTAGCTCTAATAAACTAGCAAATAAAAAAATATATGACAGTTATCCTTTAAGATTATCCACAAGTGTTTTCTAACCATTACGAAATGCAGCTCAGGGGCTATTTTTCTTGCCAATGGAAGCTTCGCCAAATATGAATAATATCCGTGCCAATATTTAATTGCTAAATAGGGTGTCTAGATGAAGCAAGCATTGTGTTCTAATGGCTGAGCATATCAGGTGTGGCTGTTAACAACACTAATGCTATCAATTAATTTTAATCATAAATTCTTACATTTTAATTTTAAATGTCCCCCGTTTACTTTGATGCATTGCTGCATGAATATTTTACACTGCCCAAAGCCTTGCTGTAGGTTATATTCAGCCAGCTGTTTAAGGAGCTCGGTTGTTTTCTTTTTCACCTTTGAAAGTGATGAAAAACATGTTCCTTTGAATGCAGATTTGTTTTTGGGGATGAGAAAAACTTTGCATATTGCTCTCTAGGAGGATGTTCTAGAACTGCAATTCCTTTCTCAGCCAAAAATTCCCACACATTGTTGTAAGTGAGCTAGAATGTTGACCTAATGCAAGGTGAACCCCTTTGCCCACAACCCTGGCTTTGTTCTCCTCTCCCTTTCTCTCAGATTTACAAAGACTTGTTTGTATTAATGCTGGTTCACTTAAGCACTGTCACGGGTAATGGGGAGGGGATAATACCAAATGAAACACAGAAGGACAAGACTGGAGTCTAGTCCTCAAAGCTAAGGGAGAGGGGTGGTGACCTCCTAGGAATCCCTAGACCTCTCCCTGACTCCTGCTAGTATGAGTAGACCCTAAAGGTGGAAATACTCGTACACCGGAACCTAGGCCCTGAAGATCCTGGAAGTCCCTAGGAATGGTGGCAGGGAATGAGACTACTGGTTCCTCCCCAGATGAAGGAACCATCGTCTCCCTGAGGCCTAGACAACAACACACACAAGCGAACAACAAAATGCAAAACAAAATGCACTTAGCTTAAAGCAGGAGATTCAAAGGAACAACACACCAGCTCAACCAACTCCAGCAGGAAATATCAACCACAAAGTAAGGAGTGTGAGTCAGAACTAAATAGCCTCAGTAATGACCATCAGCTGCACCAGACAAGAGGTGTGGTCATTACCAAACACAACACTGAAAGGAGAAAACAGAGAGACTGTCAGATACCCTCACCTGCCGCCAGTCTCTCCGATCTTCTCACCTCTGTAATGGGAGGGACTGTGACAGTACCCCCCTCTACGTATGAACTCCGGACACCCAGGGCCGACTTAATCAGGATGCTCCCTGTGAAAGGCCTTCACAAGGCGACTCACATTAATATCGGTCACAGGAACCCAGCTTCTTTTCTCTGGACCATAACCTTTCCAGTGCACGAGATACTGAAGAGATCGATGGAGAATTTGTGAGTTCACTATCCTGGCAAACTGAAATTCAAGATTACCGTCCAACAAGACCGGAGCCAGAGGTAAGGAGGACGGTTCAGCAGGTTCTGAAAAGAAAAGATCCCAGCAGACGAGTCTTCAATGCTTGCAAAGTTTTATTGCCTGTAACAATAGTCCATCAAAGGGACGCGTTTCGGCTCAATTGCCTTTCTCAACAAACAGATAGATATACATGTTCAGCAACTCATATATATATGCGTATCAATGATTGAGGAAAGGAAAATCACAGTGATGTGAACGCCCATAATAGGGGCGGTATGTACATGGTCACATGGTAACAAAATCAAGGTAGTCAATCAGGGAATCAAAAAGCGCAACAGGTAACAAAATACATGTCAATCGTAATAGAAACGAAATAATGTTGTTAAATACCAATACAGCTGAGGAACTCCTTCATTTATATGGTAGATGTCTGGAAAAAAATATAATAATGCAGAAAAGATTATAAAAATCAGTAAAATTGAGATGAACAGAAAAAATAACACTACAAGAATCAGATATGCATAATTTCGTAGTCGCGGTTGAGGCCTCTCGGATATAGGGTATCAAGGGTATGAATCCAGTACGCCTCCCGACGCAAAAGTAATTTTTTAATGTCGCCTCCCCGTCTGGGTCTAGAAATCTGCTCTATCACCTGAAATTTTAATTGGGCGACTGTATGATGAAACTTATCAAAATGGGAGGGAACTGGTAAAAGCAAATTTTTCGTCCTAATGGTGGATTTATGTTTTCCAATGCGGTCTTTGACGCTCTGCATAGTTTCCCCAATGTAAAGTAACCCACAAGGACATTTTATTAGATATATAACATTGGCTGATTCACAAGTGAAAAAGCCATCAACTGCATATGAACGTCCAGTATGTGGGTGGTAAACATTGGGCCCTTTGATGACATTAGAGCACTGGAAACAATAGAGACATGGAAACGTACCCTTCCGCTGTGTAGCCAGGACCCCCTGTTTAAGAGTACCACGGGTGCTTCCAATGTCCGCTCTTACTAGCTTATCTCTGTAACTAGGGTTTTTCTTGTTACAAATGAGGGGCGGATTTTGGAATTCCCTAATTTGAGGGTATGCTTTACCTAGTAAACACCAATGTTTTTTAACGATGTTATCTAATTTAGTATTGAATGGATGGAATTTATGAATCAGTGCCACTCGTAGACTTTTGTCTTGTTTATTCTCAGAGCTACGGGGAGAATCCAACTCATTTATGGTGTTAGTTAGGATGGATGACGGGTACCCTCTTTCTTCAAATCTTGTGGTCATCTCTTCTATTCTATGGCCCAGTACTGAAGGGTCAGAGACAATTCGTCTGACCCTCTGATACTGGGACTTTGGAATAGCTTTTTTTAGAGCAGATGGATGGGCGCTGGTAAAGTGGAGGATGCTATTTCTATCTGTCTCCTTTCGAAATAAATCAGTTGACAAATTACCTTTCACATCCTTGATAACCCTCGTATCCAAGAAGCTGACCATCCGACTATCACTTGTGACTGTAAATTGTAAACTAGTACATGCTTGGTTCAGGTATGAAGCGAATACCGTTAGGGTCTCCTGTGACCCCGCCCATATGCAAAAAATGTCATCAATGAATCTTTTCCACACTAAAATGTGGTTGTGATACCACTGACTGCTGTATACAAAGTTATCCTCAAATTGAGACATATATGCATTTGCATAGGGCGGGGCCACATTAGACCCCATCGCGGTCCCCCGCTTTTGTAAATAATAGGAATCCTCGAACATAAAATAGTTCTCATATAGGACGAGGTGAAGCATCTCTTCAAAAAATTCTCGCTCTATAGGGGAGTAATTACTCCTTTCTAGAAATAACCTGACAGCCTGCATACCTCCACTGTGTTCTATGGAGGTATACAGGCTGACCACATCAATCGTAACCAGTAAACTGTCCAGAGGGACTGGACCCAATTGTGCAATGGTGTGCAAGAAGTCCTGTGTGTCTGCCAGGTATGATGGAATACCTCTAATTAAAGGAGTAAGGACTTTCTCTAGCACCATTGCCAAGGGAGACAAAATGGAACCCACCGAGGCCACAATGGGGCGACCAGAGGGATCATTCAAAGTTTTATGTACTTTAGGAAGTACGTAAAAAACAGGTGTTATCGGTGTTTGGTTAATCAGGAAGGTATGCATATTCCTGTCCAAAACACCCAATGCAGCAAAGTGATCCACAACTTTCATTATTTTACGTTTTATACCAAAAACAGGATCAGTGTTTAACATTTCGTATGTGTCAAAATCTGAAAGTTGACGATGCACCTCTGCCACATATTTTATCCTGTCCATAAGGACAATGGCGCCCCCTTTGTCTGCCGGCTTCAAAACAATTCTTTTGTCTTCCATTAATGTTTTAATCGCCAACTTTTCCTCTGGTGTTACGTTAGATGTAAACCGCATTTCACCCCTCTTAATGCCATCTATATGAGTCTTGATGTCCCTATAGACCAATTCAATATAGGTCTCAACAGTATGATAAAATTTGGGGGGCATGAATTTACTCGGGTTCTTCAGACCTAGATCACTCAAACATAAACTTGGTCTTTCGCCATCATCCGAACCAGTAATCCTGTCACCTTTATCCAGAAAATGGGCTTTTAAACGTAATTTCCGAAAAAACTGGTTTAAATCAATATCAAACTGAAAAGTATCAAAGGAAGTTGAAGGACTGAAGGAAAGTCCTTTCTGGAGGGCCGACATCTGGACGGGACTCAATATATGTGAAGACAGGTTAATCAAAAGCGACTGTTCCTTACCTGTGAGCGGGTTTGTACAGCTTGACTCGGTCCCGGCCTCGATGCAACGGCTGCGGTGTTTGCGTCCCGCACGCCTCCTCCTCCTCGTGGACGCTGACCGCCTCTCCGAAAAAAAGGAGCGGAACGGGTGTCTTCGCTTCCGGAGCTGGAGGTAAAAGATCCTGGTTTTGTCGGGCGTCTGTAACCTGGCATCATTTTGTCTCCCTTCCCAATGGTGCTTGAGAAAGTCCTTACTCCTTTAATTAGAGGTATTCCATCATACCTGGCAGACACACAGGACTTCTTGCACACCATTGCACAATTGGGTCCAGTCCCTCTGGACAGTTTACTGGTTACGATTGATGTGGTCAGCCTGTATACCTCCATAGAACACAGTGGAGGTATGCAGGCTGTCAGGTTATTTCTAGAAAGGAGTAATTACTCCCCTATAGAGCGAGAATTTTTTGAAGAGCTGCTTCACCTCGTCCTATATGAGAACTATTTTATGTTCGAGGATTCCTATTATTTACAAAAGCGGGGGACCGCGATGGGGTCTAATGTGGCCCCGCCCTATGCAAATGCATATATGTCTCAATTTGAGGATAACTTTGTATACAGCAGTCAGTGGTATCACAACCACATTTTAGTGTGGAAAAGATTCATTGATGACATTTTTTGCATATGGGCGGGGTCACAGGAGACCCTCACGGTATTCGCTTCATACCTGAACCAAGCATGTACTAGTTTACAATTTACAGTCACAAGTGATAGTCGGATGGTCAGCTTCTTGGATACGAGGGTTATCAAGGATGTGAAAGGTAATTTGTCAACTGATTTATTTCGAAAGGAGACAGATAGAAATAGCATCCTCCACTTTACCAGCGCCCATCCATCTGCTCTAAAAAAAAGCTATTCCAAAGTCCCAGTATCAGAGGGTCAGACGAATTGTCTCTGACCCTTCAGTACTGGGCCATAGAATAGAAGAGATGACCACAAGATTTGAAGAAAGAGGGTACCCGTCATCCATCCTAACTAACACCATAAATGAGTTGGATTCTCCCCGTAGCTCTGAGAATAAACAAGACAAAAGTCTACGAGTGGCACTGATTCATAAATTCCATCCATTCAATACTAAATTAGATAACATCGTTAAAAAACATTGGTGTTTACTAGGTAAAGCATACCCTCAAATTAGGGAATTGCAAAATCCGCCCCTCATTTGTAACAAGAAAAACCCTAGTTACAGAGATAAGCTAGTAAGAGCGGACATTGGAAGCACCCGTGGTACTCTTAAACAGGGGGTCCTGGCTACACAGCGGAAGGGTACGTTTCCATGTCTTCATTGTTTCCAGTGCTCTAATGTCATCAAAGGGCCCAATGTTTACCACCCACATACTGGACGTTCATATGCAGTTGATGGCTTTTTCACTTGTGAATCAGCCAATGTTATATATCTAATAAAATGTCCTTGTGGGTTACTTTACATTGGGGAAACTATGCAGAGCGTCAAAGACCGCATTGGAAAACATAAATCCACCATTAGGACGAAAAATTTGCTTTTACCAGTTCCCTCCCATTTTGATAAGTTTCATCATACAGTCGCCCAATTAAAATTTCAGGTGATAGAGCAGATTTCTAGACCCAGACGGGGAGGCGACATTAAAAAATTACTTTTGCGTCGGGAGGCGTACTGGATTCATACCCTTGATACCCTATATCCGAGAGGCCTCAACCGCGACTACGAAATTATGCATATCTGATTCTTGTAGTGTTATTTTTTCTGTTCATCTCAATTTTACTGATTTTTATAATCTTTTCTGCATTATTATATTTTTTTCCAGACATCTACCATATAAATGAAGGAGTTCCTCAGCTGTATTGGTATTTAACAACATTATTTCGTTTCTATTACGATTGACATGTATTTTGTTACCTGTTGCGCTTTTTGATTCCCTGATTGACTACCTTGATTTTGTTACCATGTGACCATGTACATACCGCCCCTATTATGGGCGTTCACATCACTGTGATTTTCCTTTCCTCAATCATTGATACGCATATATATATGAGTTGCTGAACATGTATATCTATCTGTTTGTTGAGAAAGGCAATTGAGCCGAAACGCGTCCCTTTGATGGACTATTGTTACAGGCAATAAAACTTTGCAAGCATTGAAGACTCGTCTGCTGGGATCTTTTCTTTTCATCACACGTGGTAATTATCCTATCCCGTACGGCGAGCACCTCAGCGTGTGCCGGCCAAACTTCTTGGTTCAGCAGGTTCGACATTTCTTTCAGTAATGATTTGTGAAAAACATTATGAATTTTTAAAGCCTGCGGAAGTTCAAGACGAACAGCAACTGGATTAATAATGGAAGAGATCTTATATGGCCCAATAAACCTTGGCCCCAAATTCCAAGAAGTACCTTCAACTTAATGTTTCTTGTGGACAGCCACCCAGAATCACCCACTTTCAGGTACGGACTACTCATACATCTCTTGTCAGCCATACGTTTATACTTTTTGACCATTTTTTAAAAAAATTGTTTAGAATTTTCCGCCAAATAGATGACAGCGAAGAGGAAAATCTTTCCTCTTCTGGTATACCAGAAGTCTCAGTACCAGAAAATGTGCCAAACTGCAGATGGAACCCATCAGTGGACTCCTGACTACGGTTATTTATGGCAAACTCAGCCAACGACAAAAATGAAGACCACTCCTTCTGATTCTCCGAGACAAAACATCTCAAATAAGTCTCCAAATTCTGGTTAGTGCGCTCAGTCTGTCACGATGTTATCAATAAACACTTGTGCGAGGGTTTTAGCATTAGGTAGACTTGATAATGCTAAAAAGTGCAACATCTTGCTGAAGCGATCAACAACCACCAGAATCACAGTTTTCCCTGAGGAATTCGGCAATTCTGTGATAAAGTCCATGGACAAATGAGTCCACGGACGGGACGGGATAGACAAGGGAAGTAGAGATCCTGAAGGCCAAGTATGTGTGACCTTGGCACGCTCACAAGTTTCACAAGCTGACACATAGTCCTCAACACATTTAAGCAATCCTGGCCACCAGAATCTCCGGGAAATTAGATCAACCGTGGATCTGCTCCCAGGGTGTCCCATAAGAACAGTACTGTGATGTTCTTGAAACACCTTGTGCCGTAGTTCCGAAGGAACAAACAAGTTCCCTGGAGGACAAGAATCAGGTGCATCTCCCTGGGCCTCCAACACCTCTGCCTCAAGTTCAGGATAAAGGGTGAATACAACCACCCCATCAGCTAATATCGGGCCAGGATCCTCAGAATCTCCCCCCCTCCCCCGGAAAAGCTACGCGACAAAGCATCCGCTTTGACATTCTTTACCCCAGGGCGATAGGTGACAATGAAATTAAATCTGGTAAAAAACAACGACCATCTGGCCTGCCTTGGGTTCAGACATTTAGCCGACTCCAGATTTTTGTGATCAGTAATTACCGTAATGGGATGAATCGCTCCTTTCAAGCAATGATATCATTCCTCAAAAGCCAACTTAATGGCCAGCAATTCTCTATTACCTACATCATTATTTTTTTCAGCAGTTGAGAGCTTCTTAGAGAAGAAAGCACAAGGGTACCATTTACTAGGAGAAGGACCCTGCGACAAGACTGCTCCAACCCCTACCTCGGATGCGTCAACTTCCACAATGAGTGGCCTGTGACACATCAGGTTGCACCAGTATAGAAGCAGAAGCAAAACATTCCTTCACAGCTGAAAATGCTTGTATTGCCTCATCAGACCAGACTGAGAAATCCGCACCTTTCTTAGTCATATTTGTTAATGGTTTAACAACAGTCGAGTAATTCAAGATAAATTTACAGTAGTAGTTGGTGAACCCCAAAAATTGCATTAATGCTTTCAGATTTCCGGGTCTATCCCAGTCCAACACAGCATGGACTTTTTCCAGATCCATACGAAAAACTGAAGATGAGAGTAGGTAACCCAGGAATTGCACTTCTGGAACCGCAAATACACACTTCTCCATCTTAGCACACAATTTATTCTCCCTTAGGATCTGTGATCCTGATGATTTTCCATGTCGGGGGAATAAATTAAAATATCATCCAGATACACCGCCACAAACCTGCCTACCAGATGATGAAAGATGTCATTGATGAAATGTTGAAAAATAGCAGGAGCATTGGTCAACCCAAAAGGCATGACCAAATTCGCAAAATGACCTTCAGGGGTATTAAAAGCCTTCTTCCATTTGTTCCCCTCCTTGATCCTTACCAGATTATATGCCCCCCTCTAATCCAATTTAGAGAACACCTTGGCACCGACAATCTGATTGAACAAATCTGGGATCAAAGGAAGGGGATAGGGATCACGGACAGTAATGCGATTAAGCTCACGGAAGTTCAAGCATGGTCTAAGGGTACCGTCCTTCTATTTTACAAAGAAGAACCCCGCATCCACTGGGGATTTGGATGGTATAATATGACCTTTACCCAAGCTCTCGTGATATAGTCTCGCATGGCTACTCTGTCAGGTTCAGAAAGATTATACAACCAAGACTTGGGCAATCTAGCTACGGGAATATGGCTGACGGGGCAATCATACTGCCGATGTGGAGGTAACTCCTGTTCTCCACTTTCCAAGAATACATCAGAGAAATCCAAAATAAGTTGAAAATTTTAGTGGTTACAACAGAAAGTGGCATGCTAAGACAGTTGTCTATGCAAAAATCACTCCAATCAAGAATCTGTCTCGCTTTCCAATCGATAGTAGGGTTATGTTTAGATAACCATGGTAAACCTAACACCAGAGGAGCAGGCAGACCCTCCAGCACAAAACAAGAAATTGATTCTTGATGAGAATCTCCCACCTTTAGGCAATTGGCAGATTTGCACAATTTGTGACAAACACTTTTGTGAGAGTGGAACACTTTTTGTCTAATGCGCTTGTAGTCAAACTATGCATATGGACGAATTGGCCATCCACTAGGTTAACCCCTCCCCACTGTCAATGAATACTTCAATTCCCACAGTTTTGGAGTCTAGCGCAACCTTGGCAGGCAGGAAAAATCGGGTACTACCAGTAAATTACAAAAGTATATTCTCAGATTCCCCACCCACACTACCAAGAGTGAGAAGACGACTAAACACATTGGTTTTCTTTCTCTCTTTTTCACCTTGACGTTTAACATAAGGACATACGTTAACAAAATGCCCCCCTTTACCACAGAAAAAGCTGAGTCTTTTCTTAATCCTAACGTTTATCACCAGGTCCAGGAGTGACTTTCCCCAACTGCATTGGCTCATCATCAGACATGAGCTCAAGTGCCTCCTGTCACGGCACGGTCTAGGAGACGGGCACGTCCGGAGCGCGCACACATTATAAGCGCGTCCAGCGTCGCCCGCACTCCTGATAATACTATGCACGCCCCCCGGGCGTCTATGCACATTCATGAGAATGGTTTTAGGGCTGAGCACCGAGCTGATCACTCGGCGCTCGGCTGTGTAGTCTGTGTGGAGTCATGTGATGCTGGCCACGTCACATGACCCTTCTGGCTCCCTATTTAAACAGGCAGTCTGCTGGCCACAGATTTCTTGTTATTTAGGTTCCACCTGCGACTTTGTCTTTCCTGGTGTACTTACCTCCTGCTGAATTCCTGACGATCCTCTGCCTGCTCCTTGTGTACTTTGCTGCTCTCCTGGTATTCTGACCCCGGCTTCCTCCTGACGATCCTCTGCTGACTCCTTTGGTACTTCACGACTCTCCTGGTATTTATGACCCCGGCTTCTCCTGACTATTCTCTGCTTGCACCATTTGTACTTCGTAGCTTTCCTGGTATAGACTCGGTCCGTTCATATTCTGTTGTTTGTCTGGTCTGTCCTCTCTGCACTTATTCCAAGCTAGGGATTGCCATCCAGTTGCCCCCTGTCATTAGGACTCGTGAGGCAAGTAGGCAGGGCCAGGGGTGAGGGTGGAGCACAGTGGTCACTTCCCTCCCCCCTGTGTGTGTGTACGCGACTGTTACACCTCCCTACCCAAAGTGGCGAAAGAGGCCGCTTCCCCATATGACCCGAGCGAGAGGAACCTTAGATCTCTCCCTCAGGCATCTATCGATACGTACAGCCAGAGACATGGCTGCCTCCAATGACTCTGGATATTCATGAAATGCCAATGCATCCTTCAGGTTCTCGGATAACCCTTGACAGAATTGACTTTGGAGGGCTGGGTCATTCCACTCAGTATCAGTTGCCCATCTCCCAAATTCAGAGCAATAGGACTCTGCAGAACGCTCTCCCTGCCGTTAGCCATGCAGCTTAGTCTCGGCCAGGGAGACCCGATTTGGGTCATCATAGATAAGCTCCAAAGCTGGGAAAAATTAATCTACCGACTGGAGGGATTGTGATCTGGTCGGCAACGAAAAAGCCCAAGACTGAGTGTCACCTTTCAGCAATGAAATAATAATCCCCACTCTTTGACTCTCGTCCCAAGAAGAATTAAGACATAGTCTAAAATATAGTTTTCACGACTCCCTGAACCTAACAAAGTTGTCACTTCCCTCGGAAAACCTATCCGGGAGAGCGACCTTAGGTTCAGGGCAGGCCTGGTTCCCACTGCTGGAAGCCGCCACCTGTGGTCTCTGAAACTGCGAGACGGCTATGCGGAGGTCAGTCACCTCCAAAGACCATCCCTGCATACGATCGACCAGTGCAGAAACAGTATCCATTGCTGCACTGACACAAACAAATGACATTTTTTGGGGCGGTTGATAATATCACGGGAAATGGGGAGGGGATAATACCAAATGACACACAGAAGGAATATACCGGAGTCTAGGCCTAAAAGCTAAGGGAGAGGGATGGTGACCTCCTAGGAATCCCTAGACCTCTCCCTAACTCCTGCCAGTATAAGTAGACCCTAAAGGTGGAAATATTTGTACCCGGAACCTAGTGTCATGATCAGTGTGGGGGTAAACTTCACACTGAACACAGGAGGGAAGGGGAACAGTAACAGGGGCTGGAAACTAGGAAAGAAACAGGTCACCTCCTAGACAACCCTAATCCGGCCCTAACTATCTATCAATATGAATAGACCATGAAGGTAGGAATATTCATATGCAGGATACCTAGGCCTTTATATCCCTATTAGGCCCTGGAAAAGGTTAGGACCGGAGACAACCCATTCCTCCCCAGATGGATGAATGGAAGTCTCTGTTTCAGGCCCAGATACAAACAACAGGGAATATAACAAACACAAACAAACGCGACACTTAACTTCTGTAGAGACGGACGAGCAGGATCACCAGAGACAAACTCGCACCAGCTCAGCCAAACCCAAATTAAGCTATCTACCGCATAGTCAGAAGGGTGGGGTCAGACTATAAATGGTAGAAGTGATGACCACTGAGCAACAGCTGAGAAAAGGGAAGTGGTCATTAACCCTATCAACACTGAATCAAGAGAAATCAAGGAGGCTGTTAGATTCCTCCACGCTCAGCCAATCTCCTTGATTTCCTGACATCAGTCACCTGATGGACCGTGACACCTCGGCCTTGAAGACCCTGGAAGTCCCTAGGAATGGTGGCAGGGAATGAGACTACTGGTTCCTCCCCAGATGAAGGAACCAGCGTCTCCCTGACGCCAAGACAAAAACACACACAAGCGAAAAATCAAAATGCAAAACAAAATGCACTTAGCTTAATGCGGAATGGAGGAGCAGGAGATCCAAAGGAACAACACACCAGCTCAACCAACTCCAGCAGGAAATAACCGCAAAGTAAGTAGTGTGAGTCAGAACTAAATAGCCTCAGTAATGACCATCAGCTGCACCAGACAAGAGGTGTGGTCATTACCAAACACAGCACTGAAAGTAGAAAATAGAGAGACTGTCAGATACCCTCACCTGCCGCCAGTCTCTCCGATCTTCTCACCTCTGTCATGGGAGGGACCGTGACAAGCACCTCCTGGAACCCACTCTTCTAAAATCACACCCTTGACTTGGAAGAAAACTGTCATAGCTTTGAATTTGTACTTGTCTGGATGCTCTTTCCTCAGTCTTGGGGAATTAGATTCCAGTGCATTGACTGACATTTGTTTTCAGGATTGTACTGGAGGATCCAGTTTTCCACTTAGGTAATAACTTATTAATAATGTGGATCTGTACCGAATAGGTGCAAGTTGTTTTCACAAATTCACTTATAATTTTTTCTGGTCAGGAATGAGAAGTTTGGGAACTACTTTAGCACAAACATTTGTCATGTTATGATAATGTTGCAAAAATCCTAAGAAAGACATGCCATACATTACAAAAGTGGACGGGCATCTGCTGTGTCACCGGACAGATTTGGCTTGGGGCTAATAAGGGCATTATCTCAATGTTCCCCAGGTCTTTACCCGTTCACCCCTGTACAGGAATTTGGACTCTACAGGGGAACCACTAGGCCAGAACTTCTTGACGCAGTCTCTGTTTAGTGACTGTTGACCCAAAAAGGTTCAGAGACATTGGTGTGTTGCATGAATGGATCAAGCAAACCTTAGTCAGGGACAGACCAAGGTTAGGACAGGCCCCACAAGGAAAGGTGCCTTACATACCAACATAAAGTTGACTGAGAAAGATTAGAGTTTGTACACTGATCCTGTAAGGGCTGGAGAGAATGTGCACACCCTAAGCAGAGGGAAGGAGGAGGCCTCTCCATCACTGCTTTGGTGACCATGTCCACTGGAATGTGTAAAGGACACAGGTGGGCAAGTCAGAGCTGGATCAAGCACCATATAAACTTGCCAGCAGTCGTGTGGAGGGCGCAGACTGCTGAAGTTACACAATATTTCAACTCAAGCAACATGGTCTTTTTTTACCACAAGGACAGTCTCATTATTTAATAGCTACACCTGGTATATGGTGGCTTCTCTCCACAAAGTTATTTCATTCACAAATGAGCAGCACTGGGTGGGATCACATGATATGCCATTTGGCTGTAAAGCAGAGAAATATGTTACAAGTTTCTGGAATCAAATAATAGTCGAACCATTGACATTACTATGTGTAGAATTGTCCTTTACAGGGAACCTGTTTACCAAATCACACTGTCCTAACTGTGGGGACAAGGGACAGGGCCGACATAATCAGCTACAGTTGTATTCAAAATAATAGCAGTGTGTTTAAAAAAGTGAATAAAGCTCAAAATCTTTCTACTACCTTTTATTTCCATACACACAAATGCATTGGGAACACTACACATTCTATTCCAAATCAAAACATGAAGTAAAATATATCAAATTTGTATATCAAAATTGAAGAAAAGTGAATATTTGACTCTTCAAAAAAATAGCAGTGTTTATATTCTTCTTTACAAACTCAAACATTGACTATATAAACTGAAAAATGTTTGAAGATTTTGCTTTCCTTTGAATCACTTAACTAATATTTAAATGTATAACCGCTGTTTCTGAGAACTGCTGTACATCTGTGTTGCATGGAGTCAACCAACTTGTGGCACCTGTGAACAGGTATTCCAGCCCAGGATGATTGGACTACATTCCACAGTTCTTCTCTATTTCTTGGTTTTGCCTCAGAAACTGCATTTTTGATATCACCCCACAAGTTTTCTATTGGATTAAGATCTGGGGATTGGGCTGGCCACTCCATAACGTCAATCATGTTGGTCTGGAACCAAGATGTTGCGCGTTTACTGGTGTGTTTTGGGTCGTTGACTTGTTTGACCATTTCAAGGGCATTTCCTCTTCAGCATAAGGTAGCATGACCTCTTCAAGTATTCTGATGTATTCAAACTGATCCATGAACCCTGGATGTGATAAATAGGCCCAACACCATAGTATGAGAAACATCCCCATATCATGATGCTTGCGCCACCATGCTTCACTGTCTTCACAGTGTATTGTGGCTTGAATTCAGTGTTTGGGGGTCATCTGACAAACTGTCTCCGGCCACTAGACCCAAAAAGAACAATCTTACTTTCATCAGTCCACAAAATGTCTCTTTAGGCCAGTCAATGTGCTCTTTGGCAAACTGTGACCTCTTCAGCACGTCTTTTTTTTCAACAGTGGGACTTTGCATGGATTTCTTGCAGATAGCTTGGCTTCACATAGGCGTCTTCTAATTGTAACAGTACTCACAGGTAACTTTAGACCTTCTTTGATCTTCCTGGAGCTGATTGTTGGCTGAGTCCTTGCAATTTTGGCTATTCTTCTATCCATTTGAATGGTAGTTTTTAGCTTTCTTCCACGTCTTTCAGGTTTTGGTTGCCATTTTAAAAGCATTTGCGATCATTTTAGCTGAGCAGCCTATCATTTTCTGCACTTTTTTTATATGTTTTCCCTTCTCCAATCAACTTTTTAATCAAGGTACGCTGTTCTTCTGAACAATGTCTGGAGCGACCCATTTATCTCAGAATTTCTGAGAAAAATGCACTGTATCCAGCATGTACAACATTTGCTAACCAGTGGTATTTTGGGAAGTTTAAGCAGTGATTAATTGGGTAATTGATCTAATTGTTACAAAGTAACTCTTTCCTTGAATTTTAGTAAACAGAGGTGCGTCTTATAAAACGAAAAATACAGTAATATTTTAATCTTGTTCGCTCTTGTAATTTGTGTCAACTGGCCTTCTGTTCAATGCAACATACTGACAATATTCACAACCAAGCTTTTCTTACAAAGATGGAATCAAAGTATCTGACAAATAGCATATAAATCGTTCAGCAAATTCTAGTCAGAGCTGTCAGTTGTTTCCTTTGCAGGACGGATGGCTTTTTATTACATTTTTCTGCAGTTCATTCAAACTTTCTGAATCAATAGATGCTGCTGCTACACTGTGGGGTTTCATATTTTTCACTCAGACACAACCCTTTTCGTGCACTAATACTTCCGTTCTTGTCATGGATCGGTGATTGTGGACCCACTGTGCCAACTAACTGGCTTAGCTTTGGACTAAACCATAAGGATGTTATTCGGTGCCCCCCTGGTATTCCACCATTAACTCCTATACAGGGCAATATATTACACCTGCCATATATACTGAGGCACACTGGGGGAGATTAAGCAAAACTGGTGTAAAGTTGAACTGGCTTAGTTGCCCATAGCAACCAATCAGATTCCACCTTTCTTTTTCCAAAAGAGCTGTGAAAAATTAAAATTGGAATCTGATTGGTTGCTGTTTTTCCTTCACATCAGTTTAGATAAATCTCTCCCACTAACTATATGAGTAAAATATCAGATTAACTCTTAATGTGGATGCAGTTGAACGTCATGCAGTGATAGGCCTCATGCACACGACAGTATTTTTTCACGGTCCGAAAAACTGGGTTCCGTTGGTCCGTGATCCATGACCGTTTTTTCGTCCGTGGGTCTTCCTTTATTTTTTGGAGGATCCACGGACATGAAAAAAAAGTCGTTTTGGTGTCCGCCTGGCCGTGCGGAGCCGAACGGATCCATCCTGACTTACAATGCAAGTCAATGTGGACGGATCCGTTTGACGTTGACACAATATGGTGCAATTGCAAACGGATCCGTCCCCCATTGACTTTAAATGTAAAGTCAGGAGTTAATATACCATCGGATCGGAGTTTTCTCCAATCCGATGGTATATTTTAACTTGAAGCGTCCCCATCACCATGGGAACGCCTCTATGTTAGAATATACCATCGGATTTGAGTTACATCGTGAAAACTCATATCCGACAGTATATTCTAACACAGAGGCGTTCCCATGGTGATGGGGACGCTTCAAGTTAGAATATACTACGAACTGTGTACATGACTGCCCCCTGCTGCCTGGCAGCACCCGATCTCTTACAGGGGGCTGTGATCCGCACAATTAACCCCTCAGGTGCCGCACCTGAAGGGGTTAATTGTGCGTATCATAGCCCCCTGTAAGAGATCAGGGGCTGCCAGGCAGCAGGGGGCAGACCCCCCTCCCTCCCCAGTTTTAATATAATTGGTGGCCAGTGTGCGGCCCCCCCGGACCCCCCTCCCTCCCTCTATTGTATTATCATTGGTGGCCAGTGTGCGCCCCCCCTGGCCCCCCCTCTATTGTATTAATATCATTGGTGGCCAGTGTTCGGCCTCCCCTCTCCCCCCCCCCGATCATTGGTGGCAGCGGAGAGTTCTGATCGGAGTCCCAGTTTAATCGCTGGGGCTCCGATCGGTAACCATGGCAACCAGGACGCTACTGCATGCATTCCTGGTTGCCATGGTTACTTAGCAATATTAGAAGCATCATACTTACCTGCTGCGCTGTCTGTGACCGGCCGGGAGCTCCTCCTGCTGGTAAGTGACAGGTCTGTGCGGCGCATTGCTTAATGATCTGTCACTTACCAGTAGGAGGAGCTACCGGCCGGTCACAGACAGCGCAGCAGGTAAGTATGATGCTTCTAATATTGCTAAGTAACCATGGCAACCAGGACTGCAGTAGCGTCCTGGTTGCCATGGTTACCGATCGGAGCCCCAGCAATTAAACTGGGACTCCGATCGGCACTCTCCGCTGCCACCAATGATCGGGGGGGGGGGGGGGGAAGGAGAGGGGAGGCCGCACACTGGCCACCAATGATATTAATACAATAGAGGGGGCCGGGGGGGGCGCACACTGGCCACCAATGATAATACAATAGAGGGAGGGAGGGGGGGCCGAAGGGCCGCACACTGGCCACCAATGATATTAATACAATAGAGGGAGGGGGTGCCGGGGGGGCCGCACTGTTCACCAATGAAATTAAAACTGAGGAGGGAGGGGGGTCTGCCCCCTGCTGCCTGGCAGCCCCTGATCTCTTACAGGGGCTATGATACGCACAATTAACCCCTTCAGGTGCGGCATCTGAGGGGTTAATTGTGCGGATCACAGCCCCCTGTAAGAGATCAGGTGCTGCCATGCAGCAGGGGGCAGTCATGTACACAGTTCGTAGTATATTCTAACTAGAAGCGTCCCCATCACTATGGGAATGCCACTGTGTTAGAATATACTGTCAGATTTGAGTTTTCACGAAGCTCTGAAAAAGCTTTTATGCAGACGGATCTTCGGATACATCTGTATGAAAGTAGCCTACGGACACGGATGCCAATCTTGTGTGCATCCGTGTTTTTTCACGGACCCATTGACTTGAATTGGTCCGTGAACCATTGTCCGTAAAAAAAATAGGACAGGTCATATTTTTTTGACGGACAGGATACACGGATCACGGAGGCGGATGACAAACGGTGCATTTTCCGAGTTTTCAAAGGACCCATTGAAAGTCAATGGGTCCGCAGAAAATCACGGACAACGGAACAACGGCCACGGGTGCACACAACGGTCATGTGCATGAGGCCATATACTGAACCTGAAGTCTCCCTACATTCTTAAAACAGTCTCCCTGCACTTGCCCTCTCCAATATTCTTTTTTAAACTCAGCTCATAAGGAAAAGACAGAGACCGTGTGGGATGTGGGTTTTATAGGGCTTTGACATCACAGGGAATGGCTACCTGTGGATTGTTTGACTGCACAACATTATAGGTCAAATTGCTTTCCCGGGCTTCCTAATTTCACTTTGTAACTCGTGCAGCTGCCATTTTAGGAGAAACTGATTCAATGCAACGAAGCGCAGGAATACAGACAGAAACACAGACTGGATAACGCAAGAGAAACACTGAAGCACAAGTCTTCCAAACACCTTTGATGGTCACAGAGTGCCTTAAAGCTCAGGCACCTTCTGCCTCTAGAGCATCTTATATACCCAGGGACCCTCAGCCAATGGCTGGGGAAGAATTTGCACATGCTTGCACTGGCCCTTTAAGAGGCCACGGATAAACATGCATGCTCTAAGGCAGTGATGGGTAACCTCTGGCACTCCAGCTGTGGTAAAACTACAACTCCCAGCATGCTCCATTCATTTCTATGGAGTTCTGAGAACAGCCAAGAAAGTCTACATCTTGGGAGTCGTAGCTTTACCACATCTGGAGTGCAGTAGGTAGGCCATCACAGCTCTAAGGGAGCAGAGACTGGCGTAATGGAGACAGCAGCTTGCAGGGGATGCTGGACAGCATGGTGAGTAGTAGGGCACTGACTTAACAGTGCTCTTTAGTTATACGCAGAAAGTCAACACCAATATATATGCAGAAAATCAAAGTCAACACCCATCTACAAGAAATGAGGGTCTATAAATCACTGTATTTTTAAAAAAATAATAAATACCACATAAGTTTTAGAGAATTTTTTTTATCAGACCGCAGTCCTTATAAGACCCCTCATATCATGCCTCAGATCAGACCCTGTATCATACTCCCATACGAGACCTCAATAGCAGATCTGGGATCATATCATGCCTAAGACCAGACCCATGATACTGGCACATGGAGGGGGGAGGAGAGAGGCACTTGATACTGGCACATTAGGGGGCAGGGGGAGAGGATGGCACTATGATATTAGCACATGGGGGGGCAAGAAATGGACATGAATCATGAGGGGCAGAAATGTGAAATGATGGGGGGGGGGCAAAATGTAGATTTGCTTCTGTTGACAAAAATCCTTGCACCGGCCCTGACTTAGGGCGCGCAATTCCGTGAGACCAGTGTGGATCTCGCGGGATCTCGCGGGATCACGCGCCAAAGACACATGATCTTGGCAAGAGCCAAGGCAATGTGGACCTGGAGCACAGCGAGGAGCAGAACCTGGTGAGCACCCCTGGCAACCGCACTCTGACAACCTTCACTAGGGTGTCATAGGCTGCAGGACAGTGACTGGCAGCAGGGTGGCACACACTTGTATACAGGGGTCAGGGCACACCTGCTGCTTGACTAGGGGCCATAGATTCTGACTGGCACAGGGTGCCCAGCAGTGGCACATGGAGCCTAATAGGTGGCACAGACTGTCTAAAGGGCTATGAATGGTACAGGGTGCAGGACAGTGCCAGACTGGCAGAGGGCACAAGGCAGCATACTGTTTTATGTTGTCCTGGTGGCACAGGATTTCAGACAGTGGCTGAATGGCGCCTGGCAGTAAATAGGTGGCACTGCTCGTGTTTGGTGTGCCAACCTGCTGAACAGCGCAGAGTGATTGTCATCACTGGGATGGTACTAGGTGGCAGACAATGGCTGGATATTATATATACATGACCATAGTCAGACTGGCACAGGGTACGCGACCATAATCAGACTGGCACAGGGTACATGCCCATAGACTGGCTGTAATGACCGACGTCACGCACAGGGAGGAAAAGAGGGAAAGCCCTGCCCAAGGGAGAGGGAAAGGTGGTGACCCCTAACTCACCTTGCGGCTGGCACCTGACTGCCCTGACGTCCCTAGACGGGTTCCTCACCCGTGCGGCGATCACGTGCCTAAACCCTGGCTTTCCCTAATATGAGCCCTGGATAGTGAACAGGCCGGTGGGATCGCTAGTCCACACCACTATCACTAAGAGGGAAACACCAGGGAGAGGACAGACAAAACAGACAAACACATACACCCAGGTGGGCGACCACAATAAACCAAAAAGGTCCAACAGGGATCCGGAGGGTAGCGTTCTGGACCAACTACCAGCGAACGCAGCAACACAGCTCCAGAAGGTCAGAATAGATGTCCAGGCAGGAAGCTCTATCTCTGGCAACCAGAGAAGTGTGAGAGAGGAATATAAGGAGGTCTGGGAGTGCTGGACAAGGAACAGCTGAGGAGAAGGAGCTACGGATCCCTGAGTGAGCCAAAAGGGTTTGCAAAGCAAACCCAGAAAGCTACCATAAGGAAAACAGCCCTATCTTAAATAGAGCGTGCAGCCAACCGCTGCGACTTCCTGACCCCGGGTATAACGGAGTCAGGCGTGGTTCTCGATACCCTCGTGACAGTACCCCCCTCTCTACGAGGGGCCTCCGGACACTCAGGACCAGGTCTCTCAGGATGAGAGGCATGAAAAACCCGAACTAACCTGTCGGCGTTTACCTCAGACGCAGGAACCCACATTCTTTCCTCGGGACCGTAACCTCTCCAATGCACCAGATATTGAAGAGAGCGGCGGACCCGACGAGAATTAACAATTTTGGATATCTGAAATTCTAGATTACCATCCACGACAACAGGAGGGGGTGGCAGCGGTGATGGTTCTAGAGGTGGAACATATTTTTTGAGTAACGACTTATGAAAAACATTATGAATTTTAAAAGTCTGAGGTAACTCCAGGCGAAAAGCCACGGGGTTGATGATGGCTACAATTTTGTAAGGGCCAATAAACCTAGGACCCAGTTTCCAAGAGGGAACCTTCAATTTAATATTCCTAGTAGACAACCACACATAGTCATTCACTCCTAGGTCCGGACCTGGCGACCGTCTCTTATCAGCCATGCATTTGTATTTACCTCCCATATTTTTCAAGTTAGCTTGCACCTTCTGCCATACCGATGAAAGAGATGACGAAAACCGTTCCTCTTCGGGAACCCCAGAAGACCCCCCCTCTTTGAAAGTACAGAATTGGGGATGAAAACCATATGCACCAAGAAATGGTGACTTGCCAGTGGATTCCTGACGACGATTATTTATGGCAAACTCAGCTAACGGTAAATATGATGACCACAACTCTTGGTTTTCAGACACAAAACATCTTAGATATGTCTCAAGGTTTTGGTTGGTACGCTCAGTCTGTCCATTCGACTGAGGATGGAAAGCTGAGGAAAAGGACAAGTGTACCCCCAAACGGGAACAAAAAGCTTTCCAAAATTTAGAAATAAACTGGGTACCCCGATCCGAAACAACATCGGAGGGGACCCCGTGAAGCTTCACGATTTCACTGACGAATACCTGAGCAAGAGTCTTAGCATTAGGTAGTGCGGGTAACGCAATGAAGTGTACCATTTTGCTAAACCTGTCCACTACTACCAAAATAACTGTTTTACCCGCCGACAACGGTAAGTCAGTGATAAAATCCATTGACAGATGTGTCCACGGTCTATTGGGAATGACGAGTGGTAATAGAGACCCTGCAGGACGTGTATGTGAAACTTTTGCGCGCGCACAGGTAGAACAAGAAGACACAAAATCCAATACATCCTGACGCAACCTTGGCCACCAAAAACAACGAACGAAACAATAGTTCCAAGGTTGCTTTACTACCCGGGTGCCCAGCAAGTGCCGAATTATGATGTTCCTTTAATAATTCGAAACGTAAGTTCAACGGTACAAACAATTTCTCTGAGGGGCAAGAGACCGGGGCGTCCCCCTGGGCCTCTAACACCTTCCCCTCCAAAACAGAGTGTACCGCAGAAACAACCACTCCTCTTTGAAGAATGGGTACCGGATCACTCACATTACCCCCTCCAGGGAAACAACGAGATAGTGCATCAGCCTTGGTGTTCTTTGCCCCAGGACGATAGGTAATCACAAAGTTAAACCTGGTAAAGAATAGCGACCACCTAGCCTGTCTAGGGGTGAGACGCTTAGCTGATTCGAGGTACAGAAGATTTTTGTGGTCCGTAATCACAGTGACGGGGTGGACTGCCCCCTCTAAGAAATGACGCCACTCCTCAAACGCAAGTTTAATAGCTAATAGTTCCCTATTGCCAATATCGTAGTTCTTTTCTGCTGCAGATAGTTTTTTAGAAAAGAAAGCACAAGGACGCCATTTGCCAGGAGACGGACCCTGAGACAATACAGCCCCCACTCCCACCTCTGACGCATCGACTTCAACAATAAAAGGCTGAGAGACATCAGGTTGGACTAGTACAGGTGCTGAGGTAAACCTCTCTTTTAGAGAGGAAAAAGCAATTTTAGGGGCGTCAGACCATTTAGAAAAATCAGTCCCCTTCCTAGTCATGTCAGTAAGCGGTTTTACAATAAGTGAATAATTTTTAATGAATTTCCTATAGAAATTCGCGAAGCCCAAGAACCGTTGTAGTGCTTTGAGGTTCTCAGGAAGATCCCAATCTAAAATTGCCTGGACCTTCCTAGGATCCATACGGAAACCTGACGCAGATAAAAAATAACCCAGGAATTGTATCTCCTGAACGGCGAAGACACATTTTTCAATTTTAGCATATAATTCATTCGTCCGTAGGACCTGCAGTACTTGTCTGACATGCACCTCATGTGTTTTCAGATCAGACGAATAAATTAAAATATCATCTAGGTATATTACCACAAACCTGCCGATTAGATGACTAAAAATGTCATTAACGAAATGTTGAAAGACGGCAGGAGCATTGGTCAGACCGAAAGGCATAACTAGATTTTCATAATGCCCCTCAGGGGTGTTAAACGCTGTCTTCCACTCATCCCCCTCCTTAATACGAATCAGATTGTAGGCACCCCTAAGATCAAGTTTGGAGAACCACCTAGCACCCGCAATCTGATTAAACAGGTCAGGAATGAGAGGAAGAGGGTATGGGTCTCGGATGGTTATCTGATTTAATTCGCGAAAATCTAAGCAAGGACGCAGGCCCCCATCTTTCTTTTTAACGAAGAAAAACCCTGCAGCCACGGGTGAAGAGGAGGGTCTGATGTGTCCCTTAGCCAAGCTCTCGGAGATATAATCCTTCATGGCTTGTCTCTCTGGACCCGAAAGATTATATAACCTGGTCTTGGGTAATTTTGCGCCGGGCATAAGGTTAACCGGGCAATCATAAGGACGATGAGGTGGTAACTTCTGACAACCCTTTTCAGAAAAAACATCCTCAAAGTCCGAAATAAATGTAGGTAGGGTAGTTATGGAGGCGACTAAGCAATTGCTATTTAAGCAATTTTCTCTGCACTGCTCACTCCACTCCAATATCTCCCTGGCCTGCCAATCCACCACTGGATTGTGCGCTACCAACCAGGGAAGACCCAGCACTACCGGAGTGGGAAGCCCCTCCAGAACATAACCTGAAAGCATCTTGTTATGGTGGTCCCCTACCCGAAGGTGTAAATTATGAACAATGTGCGTGAGGTTTCTCTGAGACAGGGGAGCAGAATCAATAGCGAATATGGGAATGGGTCTCTGTAAAGTACAGAGAGACAAACCCAAAGTGCAGGCAAAATGGGCATCTATCAAATTTACCCCTGCTCCACTGTCTAGAAAGAAAGAAATAGTCTCTGTCTTATCACCAAAAATAATAACCGCTGGCAACACAAATTGCGATGTACGTATGGAGGAAACGTATACCCCCCGGCTGACATCCTCCACACAGCCTGGGGTTAGTAGTTTTTCCGACGGTCTTTTGTTTCTGAGGAAAGAAGGACAGACATTAATGAAATGACCCCTCTCCCCACAAAAAAAACAAACCCCACGCCTACGGCGAGCCTCAGGAGGACGGACCTGACGAGAAGTTCCTCCTAGCTGCATAGGCTCGTCTAAGTCCGTACAGACTAACTGCTGCTTGGGAGGGGTTACCAATTGCTCCGGTTATTTCAACCTGTCCCTAAGGCATCTATCTATTCGGATAGAAAGGGACATAACCGCATAAAGGGAAAAGGGGGTCTCATATAATGCAAGCGCATCCTTAACCCTTTCGGATAACCCAGAGCAGAACTGACTCCTGAGAGCCGGGTCGTTCCATTGGGTATCCGTAGCCCACCTACGGAATTCAGAGCAATACTCCTCTACCGGCCGCTCTCCTTGTAAGAGTCTCCGTAATCTTGATTCAGCCAGGGCGACTCGGTCAGGGTCATCATATATGAGACCCAAGGCCCCGAAAAACTCATCCACTGACCGAAGAGCCTGGGAATCAGTAGGTAAAGAGAACGCCCAGGACTGCGGATCCCCCTGCAGCAGGGAAATAACAACCCCCACCCGCTGATCTTCATTACCAGAGGAGTAAGGGCGCAGTTTAAAATATAACTTACAGGCCTCACGGAATGTCAAAAACTTGTCCCTTCCCCCAGAAAATCTGTCAGGGAGAGGGACCTTGGGTTCCGCAACAACCTGGTTACCAGTAGCAACCGCTGGGCTTGCAGTCAGTTGTAATTGCTGCTGTTGCTGGAGGACCGACGCCTTCAATCCTACCACCTCCAAAGACAGGCCATGAAATTGTTTGGACAGAGCAGCAATTTGATCCATACTGGATTCTAAGTCGGTAAAAAAAAAAAAATTTTTTTTTTTTTAATATTTTTTTTTTTTTACCTACACAAAATAAGGGCCAGAGATAATGTAATGACCGACGTCACGCACAGGGAGGAAAAGAGGGAAAGCCCTGCCCAAGGGAGAGGGAAAGGTGGTGACCCCTAACTCACCTTGCGGCTGGCACCTGACTGCCCTGACGTCCCTAGACGGGTTCCTCACCCGTGCGGCGATCACGTGCATAAACCCTGGCTTTCCCTAATATGAGCCCTGGATAGTGAACAGGCCGGTGGGATCGCTAGTCCACACCACTATCACTAAGAGGGAAACACCAGGGAGAGGACAGACAAAACAGACAAACACATACACCCAGGTGGGCGACCACAATAAACCAAAAAGGTCCAACAGGGATCCGGAGGGTAGCGTTCTGGACCAACTACCAGCGAACGCAGCAACACAGCTCCAGAAGGTCAGAATAGATGTCCAGGCAGGAAGCTTTATCTCTGGCAACCAGAGAAGTGTGCGAGAGGAATATAAGGAGGTCTGGGAGTGCTGGACAAGGAACAGCTGAGGAGAAGGAGCTACGGATCCCTGAGTGAGCCAAAAGGGTTTGCAAAGCAAACCCAGAAAGCTACCATAAGGGAAACAGCCCTATCTTAAATAGAGCGTGCAGCCAACCGCTGCGACTTCCTGACCCCGGGTATAACGGAGTCAGGCGTGGTTCTCGATACCCTCGTGACACTGGCACTGGGTACACGTCCATAGTTAAATGTTGCATGCAATAGGTGGCTGAAAAAGGGGCGGGAAAAGTGGTGTGGTCAATGGGCGGAGTTAAGGGGGGGCAAAATTAGCTTTTGCCTAGGGTGGCAAAACTCCTTGCACCAGCCCTGCATGTATCAGACCTCATATCAGACCCCCATATCAGAGCTCAGATCAGACCAAAAATAACTAAAGGAACTTTCCTATTCTGCTCTGAGTGGTGTCGCCACTCTGCACATCCATGCTCTTCTAAGGACCTGCACTGCATTGTGACCTGATGTTGTACAGTGTCAGGTCATAGTGCACGTACTATGTCCTGATTCTGTACGCAGTCAGGACAGCGCAGCGTCCCGGATAAGACAGGGAGCAGTGAATTCAGCCAGCACTAGCAGTGCTACACTGACAGCTATCCTCGCCTACTGCATACTAGTGAGCGCTTCCATAATAAGCTGTTTTCCCCCCACTTTTTGGAAAGTGCATTATAAAGTGAAAAATCTACTACATACCGTAAGGATACATTACAAAATACAACTCCTAGAAAAACACACCAAATGGTACACCACATACTGTATCAAAGACAAATAATCTTTGTTATTTAGTCAATATAGTAAATATAAAAAAACATTAACCCCCTTCTACCCCGGCCCAGTTTTCCCCTTCCTGACCAGTCAATTATTTGCAAATCTTACATGTGTCACTTTATGTAGCAATAACTTTGGATTATTTTTACTTATCTGAACCATTCTGATGACACATTGTACTCCATGTTATTGATAAATCTGAGTCCATTTGTTACACCTTGATTTATAAAAAGATGCATTTGCAATTTTCAAAATTTGAATTGCTCTACTTTTAAAACAGATGGTGACTTTGTATGTCCCATATATCTACTTTATATTGGCATCATTTTGTAAATGTAATTTTTGATGGTAGATGGATTGAAACTTTTGATCTAATTTCTAAAATTTGTAAGAATATTTCCAAAATCCACTTTTTAAAGGACCAATTCAGTCGCAAAGTCACTTTGCAAGGCTTACATAATAGAAAACACCCATAAATAACCCCATTTTAGAAATTATGCCCCTCAAGTTATTCAAATATGATTTTACAAACATTGTTAACCCTTTAAGTTTCCCACAAAAATGTAACTTTTTAATTTTTGTATATTTTTTTTATTTTAATACATTTATTTTCTGTAGGGTAACAAGGGTTAACCGCCAACCAAAACTCATTTTTTATTTTTTACTCTGATTCTGCAGTTTACAGAAACACCCCATATGTTGTCATAAACAGCTATATGGGCACACGGCAGGGCACAGAAGGCAAGGAGCACATACGGATATATGGATTTTGGAGAGCAGATTTCACTGGGATAATTTTCAGGTGCCATATTATATTTGAAGATCCCCTGATGCAGCCCTACAGGGGAATCCCAAAAAGTGACCCCATTTTGGAAACTACAGGATAAGGTGACAGTTTCACTGTTACTATTTTGGGGTACATATGATTTTTTAGCACTCAATATTACACTTTTTGTGATGCAAGGTAACCAAAAATGGCTGTTCTGGTGCCTTTTTTATTTATTTATTTTTTATGGTGTTCACCTGACAGGATAGATTGGCATTTACAGTCATGCTGGCGGATACAGCAGGGTCTCTGGCTGTCAATCACCCTGCACTGATTGGGCACACACACACTAGTACGTCAATTTGCAGGAAGTCACTTCCTGCTGTGAGGTATTGGTACGTCAATTGTCGGTAAGGGGTAAAAAACATGGCATAATCTATACACAGAGACAGATAAAGACAACCCCTCCCCACAGGGCCGGCTCCAGGTTCATGTGGGCCCTTGGGCAATAAAGTCTTAGTGGGCCCCTTTACACAGTAGATATCACCTGCAGTCCTATCTAACAGCACAGATAAAACAGTCATGGCTATTTGAGTACAGAAAATGTAGTAGTGTTACCTGCAGTCCTATGTAAAACCACATATGACACTAGTGCTATTAATGTGTTAGTGTTACCTGCAGTCCTATGTAAAAACACAGATAACACTAGTGCTGATAATGTGGTAGTGTTACCTGCAGTACTATGTAAAACCACAGATAACTATAGTGCTGATAATGTGGTAGTGTTACCTGCAGTCCTATGTAAAACCACAGATAACACTAGTGTAGATCATGTGGTAGTTTTACCTACGTCCTTAGTATGCCTCCCTGTGTCTCTCCCACAGACTCCATGCTGGCGGAGCTGCCTCCTCTTCCATCTTCTTCTTCTTGCCCCGCACAGAACGTCCTGATGCAGCTGCGTCAAGGCATAGGAACACACAGGGAGAGACACACACACAGGGAGAGACACACACAGGGGCAGACACATACACAGGGACAGACACATACACACAAGGACACACACACTGGGATGGTCAAACACACACAGGGACAGACATACACAGGGGCGGTCAAATACACACAGGGACAGAAACACACACACACAGGGACATACACATACACAGGGACACACATACACACAGGGACAGACACACACACAGGGACAGACACACACCAGGATGGACAAAGGGACAGACACACACACAGGGACAGACACAAATACAGGGACAGGGACACACACAGACACAAACACAGGGACAGACAGACACACACACACACAGACACACACAGGGACAGTCACATGCATATTGACAGACACCTGTGGGATGGTGAGATCGCCAATCAACTTCTATCTAATGTGTGGCCACCTTTAGGGGACATTAAAAGGGAATTCCACCTTTAGTTATGCTCCAACCATTTGTTACCTTCTAATATGATTCCCACTGATTCCCAGTACTGAGGGGACAGGGACTGGGGTTTAAAAGGGAATTATCAACATGTACCAGAAGGTTACAAATGGTTGGAGCATAAAATTTTAAAGAATATTGACAGACACCTGGCTACGGGGATGCAAAAAAAAAAAATTGTTTTATAAATAAAATTTAAAAAACGTTTCACATTTTTTTTAAAAATCCCCCAATTAAGTAATAAAAAAAACGAATTTCAAAATAGAAAAAAAAAAATTTAAATAGAGATATTTGATATTGCCGCGTCCGTCATGGCCGGCTCTTTAAATATATCACATGATCCACCCCGTCTGATATACACCATATAAAAATAAAAAATAAAAAATAAAAACTGTGTCAAAAAAAGCCATTTTTGTCACCATACATCACAAAAAGTGCAACACCAAGTGATCAAAAAGGCGTATGTCCCACAAAATGGTATCATTAAAACCGTCACCTCATCCTGCAAAAAATGAGCCCCTACATAAGAAAATCGCTCAAAAAATAAAAAAAATTATATACCTGTAGCTCATGGAGACATTAAAACATCATTTTTTGTTTCAAAAATGCTATTATTGTGTTAAAGTGAAATAAATAAAAAAAGTATACATATTAGGTATCGCCGCATCCGTAACAATCAGGTCTTGTTACAGCTTAGCACATTAGGCACTGGCTAGACTGTGGTATGGAGTCTAAGAAATGCCTTAGACACACACACAGGGGGACACACACACAGGGGCACACACATACACAGGGACAGACAGACACACACACACACACACACACACACACACAGGAACAGACAGACACACACACAGGGCACATACACACACAGGGACAGACAGACAGACACACAGGGGCACACACACACAGGGACAGACACACAGCTAGGCCTCACCACATTCCAGCCAGGCTCCTGTCCGTACAGGAACACAACAGCTCTATGCTCCGGCTCCTCCCCACTGGTCACATGGGCGGATGACATCAGCCCGGTAGGAAACGCCATCTACCATGTTCTAAATCCTGGGGCCGCCCACCCCAACAGTGCACATGGCAAAAATTGTCTGCATTGCTAGGGTAAGTTGCCCTAGAATTCAGAACAGGCAGTTTAATAAAGACCAGGACACAGCTGCAGGAGTGAGCGGGCTCAGTGGGCCCCGGCATTTGCCCGGGTGTTCCGGGTGCTGATGCTGGCCCTGCCTCCCCAGCATGTAAGGTCAAAAGTATATAAAACAGCAAGTAGTAAATGGCCCAAACTAAGGCAATGCAAAAGAGGAAGGTACCCTCTATTGTGCCCCCCCCCCCAAGAAAAAATAGACTTCATAATACATAAAATTAAACATAAATAGTACCATCCAAGGTAGGAAATGAGTCACATCCCAACGCATACCATGTTTTTAATGTTTTTATATTTATTATATTGTCTAATGTTGTAGAAATATTAATAGTTGTATTCTGCTCGCATCAAACTTTGTGTAAGGAAATGTAAACCCCCTTTCCCTCAGCCGCAGTCAGAGGCGGACACAGGTGTTACCATCTTGAATTCTGAGCAACTCCTCTCCTCCCTGCCCAGTCTGTTTCTTTTATTTACTCACAAAAGGTGTAAAAGGGGCTGGCCCAAGACAAGGATACAGGAAGTGATGACATACAGGAAGTGATGACATATCAAAGGACAGGGAAGGGCATCAATGTGGCTGGACAGACAATGCACACACCCCATCCCTGTATAAGGAAGGATGAGTCATGTCCATTGTCTGATCAGCCAGGTGGCCGCCCATCCCCCATCACTGTCAGCATGGACCTCATTCAATACTGCTCAAAGCGACCAGTATCTAGTGAAGATCATTCTACTGGTTCTTATAGGTTTGAGATTATCTGCAAGACATTGCTACGGCTATTGTCAGTATACGGTACGAGTATACCGACAAGGCAGATATGCATGTCTTAAAAGCAGATATGTATCCAGAAAGGGATAGCGAAGCCGCAGCAGAGGTATAATATGTATCTCTCGTTATGGAGACTTCACTTCTCTAATGTGTATAGACATTTGAAGGGAAGAAGCCCAGTGCATTGCACACTGAGAACACGTCTCCAAGCCCATGAGAAGGTTTTCATACTGACGGTTTTACCACTGGTCCCGATACAACCCAAGTACCCTCTACTAGAGCGTTCTTTGGCTTAATCCGACACAGGGAGACAGATGACAATCTATAAAAACACACACACATCCTAAGATAAAATGTCCGCATAATAAAATTTCCACAACACTAACAATAAACATTATTTATCAATATGCTGAGTAACGTTTGGTGAGTGTTTGCAGGAGTCATAGTTTTTAAATGCAGAAAGATAACAAATGGTGCATATTCTACTTTCACAAGGAATTCTTCAACTTCAATGTGGTAAATAAATGCTCTATTATATTGATATTATAAGCTATACTTATGTAAGTATTTTATTCATGCAAGCCAAGGTCTAGCTCACCTTCAGAACAATATAGACCTTTCATGGGATGATTAGTTATGAGTATGACGCCATTTTCCTGGAACATACAAGAACTTATTATACACAGGATGTTGACTGTGTATATTAGACATGGGGTGAGTGGCAATTAAAGTTGTTCTCAGACGAAAGGCCAAACATACTATTTGCCAGTTATCACAAGGGTGCTAAAGCAATTAAGAAAGGCCAGACTAAGGCTATTTTCACATTAGCGTTTTTTGCGGCTCCGTCATGGATCTGCAAAAATGATTCTGTTACAATAATACAACCGCATGCATTCGTCATGAACGGATCCGTTTGCATTATGTCTTCTATAGCTATGACGGATCAGTTTTCTATTGTGTCAGAGAAAACGGATCCGTCCTGACACACAATGTAAGTCAATAGGGACAAATCCGTTTTCTCTTGCTCTGCACCACTTCGGGAACAGAAAAACGCTGCTTGCAGTGTTTTTCTGTCCACGATGGGGACGCAACCAAACGGATCGGAATGCATTTTGGTGAATTCCGTTTTGTTCAGTTCAGTTTTGTCCCCATTGACAATGAATGGGGACAAAACTGAAGCGTTTTCTTCCGCTATTGAGATCCTATGACGGATCTCAATAGCGGAATTGAAAATGCTAATGTGAAAGTAGCCTAAGCCATTTTCCCACATAATATACAGATGCTAATGGAATTAATGCATGCCACAAATGGCATGTCTCCAGCCCATTCAATTCTGGTACTAGGGCTGTATGGATCCATAAACCAGAAGATATACTTCAACAGTAGCCTTGTCATTATTTGTTTTTTTGTAATAATTAACTTAGAAACTGGGGCGTTCCTTTGATCTCAAACACCAGGATTTTCGGACTTAGGGAACCTACCAAATCACATATTGTTTGAAAGTACTAATATTTCATATTCATGTTTGGAATGCCTTGGTCAATAGAAATACATCCTTGAAAACTTGTCAGTCATATGTCTCTCAGAGATATCTCTGTGGTGGCTGAAATTAGAATTATGTCTTACAATTTTTCACTTTTTGATGTAATTAGCCAGCCTCCTGTCACATGACAATGGGATATACCTTTACTATCTACAGTGCAAAAACTCCCTCAGCTATAACAGTTCCTGTAATCTTTAGTTTTATCTGCTGTTGGCTTCCATCAGTATTTTTCTCTGCATCCTAAAAACTTCATATCCATTATGGCCTTTGGTGTGGCCAACCAACAGATTTGGCTTTGGGCTACTCCTAAGGGCATTATCCTGGTATTCATCCTTTAACCCCTCTTCATGGACCTTGCTGCAGGGGAACCACAAGGCTGTTACCTCCTGGAGTAATCTCTGTATGATTGACAGTTGACCTACAAGGGGTCAGAGACACCGGTGCAGAGCTCTGCTGGATCATGCAAAAGCATATTCAGGAACAGGCTGAGATCAGGGTAGGCAGAGTACGAGCAGCACATTAAATGTTTCAAGGTCATGGCAGACAGTGAAGGGTCACAATCCAGGAAACAGGTCAATATATGGTCACCGGAACAGACACTTTTTCAGGATACTAGCATTCTAGGAAACCTATTTCTTAGGCACCTTCCCACAGGGGAAGGTGCCTTAAGTACCTCAGGGTTTCCAAACATGGGCTGGTAAAGATTTAGATGCGCAATGACAATTTAAAAGCTGTAGGGGGAGCGCATGTGCACATTATGGGTGGAGGAGGAGAGCAGGCTGCAACCAGCATGGAGGGACAGAGAAAGCCCAGTGTATGGGCCCGCTGAGGAGGGGAGAGCAGGAGATTGTTCAGTGCTACCACCATGATACAGGAACCCAAGACCAGTGAGTGGAGCAGCTGCAGTCCCAGGCAGCTGCTATAAAAATGTCTTACAGTTTTATATTTCCCATTGCTTATATAGCGCTAATATATTCCACAGTGCTGTATAGAAATTGTAACCATTCAAATCAGACAATGAGGATCATTTACAAACGCATTACATCAGGTTTTATGTGCAAAATTTGACACAAAGGAAATTGTTTGCAAAAATGCTGTGACTTTTTATTTCCTCTCGCCACTTTTCAAAAAATAGGTGGAGCTTAACATTAACAATAATTTACACCAGAAAGCTTGTGTAAGTTGGATCTGAAATGTACTCCATCTCCTAGCTGGTGTAGATTTCGGCTTCTGGCATATGGACAGCATCAATGCGGCAAATTTATTAAGATATTAAGAGGTGTGCACCCAGGGCCGGCGCTTCCATATAGGCAAGGGGGGCAATTGCCCCCAGGCCCCCGAGTCCTTAGGGGCCCCCAAGCCCACCAAGCCATTGTGGAAGTGTTCATCTCCATAGTCATCTGTATCGCCGTCCTCAGGACAGCGATACAGATGCCTGTGCTGTGGGGCAGGGGAGGGAGAGGCATCTCCCTACCCTGTTCCTCTGATAGGCTGCCGGCACAAGGCCTGCAGCTCATCAGAGGCCGGTGCCAGCGGCGCGGAAGACACAGGCCGGAAGAGGCCTGCATCGCATCGCTGTGTGATGGAGGTAAGTATAAGTGTTTTTGTTTTTTTTATACCAGACTTTTACTGCCACATGGGGGAGTGGGAGGCACTTGATACTAGCACATGGGGGTGGGGGGGGGGGGGTTGGCACTTTATATTGGCACATGGGGGGAGCAGGAGGCACTTGATACTGGCATAGGGGGGTGGTGGGGTTTGGCACTTGATACTGGCACATGGGGGAAGCGGGAGGCACTTGACACTGGCACATGGGGGTGGGGGGATTTGACACTTGATACTGGCCCATGGGGGGAGCGGGAGGCACTTGATACTGGCACATGGGGGGAGCGGGAGGCACTTGATACTGGCACCTGGAGGTGGGGGGTTTGGCACTTGATACTGGCACATGGGGTGGGGGGTTTGTCACTTGATACTGGCACATGGGGGGGTTTGGCACTTGATACTAGCACATGGGGGGGTTTGGCACTTGATACTGGCACATGGGGGGGTTCTGGCACATGGGGGGGTTTGGCACTTGATACTAGTACATGGGGGGTTGGCACTTGATACTGGCACATGGGGGGGGGGGGGTTGGCACTTGATCCTGGCACATGGGTGGGTTTGGCACTTGATCACTTGATACTGGCATATGGGGGTTTGGCACTTGATAGTGTCACGTGGGGGGGTTTGGCACTTGATACTGGCACATGGGGGGGTTTGGCACTTGATACTGGCACATGGGGGGAAGAGAGGCACTTGTTACTGGCACATGGGGGGGTTTGGCACTTGATACTGGCACATGGGGGGCATGGAGAGGCACTTGTTACTGGCACATGGGGGGGCATGGAGAGGCACTTGTTACTGGCACATGGGGGGCATGGAGAGGTACTTGTTACTGGCACCTGGGGGGGCATGGAGAGGAACTTGTTACTGGCACATGGGGGTGGAAGAGAGGCACTTGATACTGGCACATTTATTATGGGGCACTATGGGGGCTTCTACTGAGACCACAAAGGGGTATTTTATATGGGGGGCTCTGTGTGGTACTAGTATTATCAGTGGTATTATCTGTTTCTGCAGTATAGTATTGGGGAGCACAGCGGCACAGTATTGGGGTAGTAAGATGATTTGTCCAGAAGATGGGAGGATGATGGAAAAGTAGTAAACTAAGATATTTTTGGGTTGTCAAACTGCAGAGACGGAAAATGGCGACAAAATTGTGGTCTGGTCTGAAGATCTGAAAGGAGAAGATGAGGACAGAGAACATCTACATCAAAGGAGACATTACTGGATGTAAGAGGTATGGGGCGCTGTATTTCTGTAGTAATGGGGGTACGTTAAAGTCAGCAAGTGTCGTGTGTATGTGTAGGTGGGCCTTATTGTTTTTCGCCCCAGGGCCCCATTTCACCTAGAACCGGGCCTGTGTGCACCTCTTGATAAATTAGCGGCATCTACTCCGGAGACCTTTTTTGCTTAGAATGGCATGTGAAACTCCAGTCTTTAGTAAATGACCCCCTTCCCCCCCCCCCCCCCCATGACCTCAGTCAGCCTTAGGCCTCATGCACATGACCGTTGTTTTATTCCGTGTCCGTTGTTCCGTTTTTTCGTGATTTTCTGCGGACCCATTGACTTTCAATGGGTCCGTTGAAAACTCGGCTAATGCACCGTTTGTCATCCGCCTCCGTGATCCGTGGTTCCAGTCCGTCAAAAAAATATAACCTGTCCTATTTTTTTCACGGAAAACGGTTTGCGGACCCATTCAAGTCAATGGGACCGTGAAAAAACGCGGAGGCACACAAGATTGTCATCCGCTTCGGCGCGTCCGCATCCGTTTTTTTCCTATCATTTGCATGGCAAACTTGACTTAGACTTTTTTTTACTTTCCTTCATGTCTGGTGATCCTCTAAAAATAAAGGAAGACACACGGAAACGGATCACGGAACAACGGAACCCCATTTTGCGGAACGGAACACAACAATAGTCGTGTGCATGAGGCCTTACAGTCTAATTTTCCTATCTCAGACAACTACATACTAGGGCTAGTTTTCTAGGAAGCCAATTAACCTACCGGTATGCTTTTAAAGTGTGAGATGAAACCCACACAGACACGGTAAGAACATACAAACTCCATGCACGTATTGTCCTTGGCCGGATTTGAACCCAGGACCCTGGTGCGGCTAGCTACCAGGCCACTATGATGTCTCTTAGTTTCCTTTCAAAATATAAATAGCTTACTGTGCTGTTGATATGACTTGTATCAAAGTGTTCTTGATTTTTCTAATTATCTAAGAATGTATGAAACATTATATGACCATGTTGCACTTTTGTTGGAGATTTATCACTGAATCCATGTTATTTGGTTTCTCACTGTGAAATAGAATAGACTGCAAGGCAGTGCAGAACACTAATGGGCTGCACAGCGGCAAAGGAATTAAATTTCAAAAGCCTTCTTATGGATCTAATAACATCTATTATTGTTCTAGGTTTTATGCCAGTTGTATGATTTATGACTTGAACAGAAGAGGTACTTTTTGTTGAAATGTCTCTGAAAAATAATATTTGAGGCAATGAAAATATGTCCTGCAACACAAAACCTTTCTAAATGCACACAAAGCGTTCATTTTTGGTAATTAATGGCTTGGGTAATAATGCGCCAACTCTTAGAAGATTACTTATTGCTCAGTACTATTGAACAGGATAATGTATCTGTCAATGGACACTGTGATATATAATTATCACGTGAAAAACTCTGCTTTCTATATGGTTATCTTAGGCCTCATGCACACGACCGTGCTGTTTTTTGTGGTTCGCAATTTGCGGAACGGAACGGGCGGCCCATTGTAGACATGCTTATTCTTGTCCGCAAAATGGACAAGAATAGGACATGCTATATTTTTTTTGAGGGGCCTCGGAACGGAGCAACGGATGCGGACAGCACACGGAGTGCTGTCCGCATCTTTTGCGGCCCCATTGAATTGAATGGGTCCGCATCCAAACCGCAAAAACTGCGGCTCGGATGCAGACCAAAACAACGGTCGTGTGCATGAGGCTTTAAAGGAGTTTTCTGGCACTTTTTAACTGATAACCTATTATCTGGATAGGTCATCAATATCTGATCAGGTGGGTCCAACACCTGGGACCCCCACCAATCAGCTTTTTGAAAAGGCACCAGCGTTCCTGTGACCTCCACCGTTCAGATCCTGATAATAGTCGGAGAATCCCTTTAAATATAATAAAAATGTAGGGCATATCGCTCCTGATGGAAATAATAGACTTGGTAATTTCATTTTTCATATTTGCTTAGACCTCTGTTAAGTTTCCCCCCCATAAAAAATCATTAAAGGCCTCTCCTTTAGGAGGACCTCTAACTTCTCCTGACATGTCTGTTTAACCACCTCAGCCCCCAGTGCTTAAACACCCTGAAAGACCAGGCCACTTTTTACACTTCTCACCTACACTACTTTCACCGTTTATTGCTCGGTCATGCAACTTACCACCCAAATGAATTTTACCTCCTTTTCTTCTCACTAATAGAGCTTTCATTTGGTGGTATTTCATTGCTGCTGACATTTTTACTTTTTTTGTTATTAATTGAAATTTAATGATTTTTTTGCAAATAAATGACATTTTTCACTTTCAGTTGTAAAATTTTGCAAAAAAAACGAGATCCATATATAAATTTTGCTCTAAATTTATTGTTCTACATGTCTTTGATAAAAAAAAAATGTTTGGGTAAAAAAAAATGCTTTGGGTAAAAGTTATAGCGTTTACAAACTATGGTACAAAAATGTGAATTTCCGCTTTTTGAAGCAGCTCTGACTTTCTGAGCTGATGGGCATAGTGAGTTCATGGAAGTTTTTATTTTTTGTCACAAGTGAGTGGAATATGAGACTTTGTATGAAAAATAAATAAATAAAAAAAATCAGCATTTTCCACTAACTTGTGACAAAAAATAAAAGATTCTAGGAACTCGCCATGCCCCTCACGGAATACCTTGGGGTGTCTTCTTTCCAAAATGGGGTTACTTGTGGGGTAGTTATACTGCCCTGGCATTTTCCAGGGGCCCTAATGTGTGGTAAGTAGGTAAATGACCTGTGAAATCCTAAAGGTGCTCTTTGGAATATGGGCCCTTTTGCCCACCTAGGCTGCAAAAAAGTGTCACACATGTGGTATCGCCGTATTCAGGAGAAGTTGGGGAATGTGTTTTGGGGTGTCATTTTACATATACCCTTGCTGGGTGAGAGAAATATCTTGGCAAAAGACAACTTTTCCCATTTTTTTATACAAAGTTGGCATTTGACCAAGATATTTCTCTCACCCAGCATGGGTATATGTAAAATGACACCCCAAAACACATTCCCCAACTTCTCCTGAGTACGGCGATACCAGATGTGTGACACTTTTTTGCAGCCTAGATGCGCAAAGGTGCCCAAAGTCCTTTTAGGAGGGCATTTTTAGACATTTGGATACCAGACTTCTTCTCACGCTTTGGGGCCCCTAGAATGCCAGGGCAGTATAAATACCCCACATGTGACCCCATTTTGGAAAGAAGACACCCCAAGGTATTCAATGAGGGGCATGGCGAGTTCATAGAAATTTTTTTTTTTGCCACAAGTTAGCGGAAATTGATATTTTTAATTTTTTTCTCACAAAGTCTCCCGTTCCGCTAACTTGGGACAAAAATTTCAATCTTTCATGGACTCAATATGCCCCTCATGAAATACCTGGGGGTGTCTTCTTTCCGAAATGGGGTCACATGTGGGGTATTTATACTGCCCTGGCATTCTAGGGGCCCTAAAGCGTGAGAAGAAGTCTGGAATATAAATGTCTAAAAAATTTTACGCATTTGGATTCCGTGAGGGGTATGGTGAGTTCATGTGAGATTTTATTTTTTGACACAAGTTAGTGGAATATGAGACTTTGTAAGAAAAAAAAAAAATAATTCCGCTAACTTGGGCCAAAAAAATGTCTGAATGGAGCCTTACAGAGGGGTGATCAATGACAGGGGGGTGATCAATGACAGGGGGGGTGATCAATGACAGGGGTGTAATCAATGACAGGGGGGTGATCAGGGAGTCTATATGGGGTGATAACCACAGTCATTGATCATGCCCCTGTAAGGCTTCATTCAGACGTCCGGATGCGTTTTGCGGATCCAATCCATCTATCAGTGGATCCGTAAAAATCATGCGGACATCTGAATGGAGCTTTACAGGGGGTTGATCAATGACAGGGGGGTGATCAGGGAGTCTATATAGGGTGATAACCACAGTCATTGATCACGCCCCTGTAAGGCTTCATTCAGACGTCCGGATGCGTTTTGCGGATCCGATCCATCTATCAGTGGATCCGTAAAAATCATGCGGACATCTGAATGGAGCTTTACAGGGGGGTAATCAATGACAGGGGGATGATCAGGGAGTCTATATGGGGTGATAACCACAGTCATTGATCATGTCCCTGTAAGGCTTCATTCAGACGTCCGGATGCGTTTTGCGGATCCGATCCATCTATCAGTGCATCCGTAAAAATCATGCGGACATCTGAATGGAGCTTTACAGGGCGGTAATCAATGACAGGGGGGTGATCAGGGAGTCTATATGGGGTGATAACCACAGTCATTGATCATGTCCCTGTAAGGCTTCATTCAGACGTCCGGAAGCGTTTTGCGGATCCGATCCATCTATCAGTGGATCCGTAAAAATCATACGGACGTCTGAATGGAGCTTTACAGGGGGGTAATCAATGACAGGGGTGTAATCAATGACAGGGGGGTGATCAGGGAGTCTATATGGGGTGATAACCACAGTCATTGATCATGTCCCTGTAAGGCTTCATTCAGACGTCCGGATGCATTTTGCGGATCCGATCCATCTATCAGTGCATCCGTAAAAATCATGCGGACGTCTGAATGGAGCTTTACAGGGGGGTAATCAATGACAGGGGGGTGATCAGGGAGTCTATATGGGGTGATCAGGGGTGATCAGGGGCTAATAAGGGGTTAATAAGTGACAGGGGGGGGGGGTGTAGTGTAGTGTAGTGGTGCTTGGTGCAACATATTACTGAGCTACCTGTGTCCTCTGGTGGTCGATCCAAACAAAGGGGACCACCAGAGGACCAGGTAGCAGGTATATTAGACGCTGTTATCAAAACAGCGTCTAATATACCTGTTAGGGGTTAAAAAAATCACATCTCCAGCCTGCCAGCGAACGATCGCCGCTGGCAGGCTGAAGATCAACTCTCTTACCTTCCGTTCCTGTGAGCGCGCGCACAGGAACGGAAGGTAAGAGAGTTGATCTTCAGCCTGCCAGCGGCGATGTGTGCGCGCGTTCACAGGAAATCTCGCGTCTCGCGAGATGACGCATATATGCGTGACTGTGCGCGGGGCTGCCACCTCCGGAACGCGATCCTGCGTTAGGTGGTCCTGGAGGTGGTTAAGTAGCTACTGGCATTCCCTGTGTAATAACAAATCTGGAGCATCTTTTCTTATGACTCTATGATGCGCCATTCCTTTATTTTTCCTGCTAGAAGTTTGGGGCTATTTTCTCAAAAATCTTTTTCTTACGATTCATCTAATCCTGCAAAGAAATCCAGTTTGTGTATGGATTGAGAGGGATAGAGAGAAAAAGAGAGGCAACAAACCATTATTTACGCTGCAGAATGTGAATTTCCCTCATGTTATGGGGCTCAAAATTGTCATTCCAGGCGCTGTGTTCCCCTGTCAATTGTCAATTAAACAAGGTTTCCTGGCAAAATGCAGATGAAGTTCTGAGTGTATTTTGACTCCTCCAGTGTAATTGCAATCTGTGACCCGCACCTTGTGTTTACATCCCAGCCCAAGACTCATGGGAGTGTCTGTAGCATTAGGTCTCTGCCTTTCCTTACCCTGGCAACTCCAACATCACAGATCCAAGCCTCCAACCCCTCCCTAAGACACGGCGTCATTGCTGACATCATGTCTATAGAGCAGGGTCCAGGAGAATGAGCAGAGCACCGCCCTGAGAGGCCAGGTCATTGATGATGTTGTGTCTTCAGAGCAGACCCTACAGTTCTTCTTGCAAAAAACAAGCCTTCATATAGCACTGTAGACTGAGCTCTGAAATAGTTAAAGCCGTCAGAAAATGGCGATGCAAAGAAAATTTTGATTTCTATATTTTTTAACGTAATAAAACCAAACAAAAACTATACAAATTTGGTATCACCATAATTGTATTGAGCCACAGAATAAGAACATCAGGTCATAGCACACAGTGAAAATCATAATGCCAAAAAACCTTAGAAGAATTGTGTTTATTTTTCAATTTTCTGCCGCAAAGATTTTTTTTCCCCATTTTCCAATACAAGTCATGCCATTAAAAAAAATGCATCTTGTGCCACAAAACATAAGCCCTTATATGGCTATGTGGATGAAAAATAAAAAAGTTATGGCTAGAGATGAGTGAATTCTATATTTTGAAATTCATTCACGCTTCGTTTAGTGGTATCAGACCCCCACCATTTTATTATTGATGCACTATCCTAAGGGCAGATCATCAATACTGAATTCCTGAAAAAAAAAACTTTAACCACTTCACAACCGCACATTGACTATAAACGTCCTATGGGCTATCGTTTATCTCTGAATGGACGTTCTGTTACATCCATTCAGAGATGGCAGCTGCACGCTAATCGTGCAGCTGCAGAGCAGGGGGCCCAAGGTCAGTGACAGCAGGGAAACCCAGAGAAAAGGCAGGGACTGTTCCTTGGTGTCCCTGCCTTCTAGATCGCTGTATACACAGTGCTTAATGAGTGCTGTGTATAAAAAAAAAAATTACATTACTAAAATGATGCCCACATAAAGTAGATATATAAGGAATGTTTATTAATGAATATTTTATGAGGCATCACTATCTGTCTTAAAAGCAGAGAGATTCAAATTTAGAAAACAGTGAATTAGTAAAACATTTTCATAAACTTTTGGATTTTTTTAAATAAATAAATGTAAACCATATTGACTCAAATTTACCATTAACATGAAGTACAATGTGCCACGAGAAAACATTCTCTAAATAGCTTGGATAAGTAAAAGCTTTTCAAAGTTATTACCACATATACTGTAGTGACATATGTCAGATTTGCAAAATTTGGCCTTCTTAGGAAGGGGGTAAAGCATTTACAAAAAATAACATATTATTGATGCTTCTTCCAAAGCCCTGCTATGTTCTCTGCTATGTCCTAACATTGGACTAAAGAGTTCATTTGGAACATTTTCTAAATTGCCTACTTGTTGAATATCGACAATTCTGTACCTACAGACACACCTTTGCCAATTAACTCTTTAATCCTTTATGGACTGAGGCTATTTCATTTTTGCATTTTTGATTTTTCCTCCCCACATTCCAATAGCAATAACTAGAGATGAGCGAATTTCATGTTATGAAATTCGTTCATGCTTCGATTGGTAGTAAAAGCAGAATTGCATTATGGATTCTGTTACCACGGACCATAACGCAATTCTATGACATAATGCATAAGGGAATGCCTTTAGAGGCATTCCGTTATTCATTCCGTCATAATAGAAGTCTACGGCCTGCATAACGGATCCATCCCGTTTCCGTTATGCAGGAGAGGCTTGGCTGATAAATGGAGTCCATGAAGTCCAGGCACAAAAAGGATAGATGAAAAAGGAAAAAAAACTTAAACAAAAAATGGTAGGCAATGTTTTTTACCAGTCAAAATGTGTCCATGGCTTGGCGCCTATCGTCCAATGTATGGATTTTCTTCACAGCACGTGGTCTCTTACAGGAAGCACTGGAAGTCTTCGCCTTGGTCACTGCTGAAAGTCACTATAACGAACAGGTGGTTGACATTTAGTGGTCCGTTGGGATCTCCGCAAGGACACTTCAGAGTCTCCAGGAGTGGAGGTAGAGTCCGGGACTCGTGCAGGAGGATCAGCTGTCTAACTTGGTTCTGTAAACATAGTAATGTCGGAAACTAGCATCAGGACTCAAATTTGAGGTTGGAGAAACCACTGAAGGGGGTCAAGCATTGAGGGAAACTCTATTGGAGTCTCATTTCCTGAAGACAATGGCGGTTCAGGTGACTCATCCACTTCTCTTGACTGCTACTGAACAGGTTCCTGCAGGCATTTCATGAGCCTGTTGCAATGTACTCGCTGAGTACTTTTATCCTCTCTCTGGATTTCATAGACCTCCGATAAGGGGATGGCCACTATTGTATATGGCTCACGCTCCCAGCGACTATCCAGCTTGCTTACTGGGTGATTGTTTTTTAGCCAGACCTGGTCTCCAGGCTGTAGGGCTCAGCATGTGCATGCGTATCAAAGTCCTGTTTTTTTTTTTTTTGAGCCTTATCTATTTTGGAGTCCACTATTTCTCTGGCATCCTCCAGGCGCTTCTGATGCTCTTTGACCCACTCAGATTGGGGAAGGAGTGGTTCAGAGTCCGGAACAGAGACGTTGAGGGCAAGATCTGCAGGTAAACGGCCATGTCTTCCAAATATGAGATAGTATGGGGTGTACCCAGTGAAGCAATGAGTTGTATTGTTGTACAGGTACACTAATTCAGGGAGAAGTAACAGCCAGTCGGACCTCTTGTGAGGGGGCACAACCTTGAGCATGTTGATCAGTGTTTGGTTCATCTTTTCACAAAGCCTATTCCCCTGAGGGTGTTATGCGGTTGTCCTCAGTTTTTTGCAGTTGTACAAGGCACAAAGTTCATAGAATAACTGAGATTCGAATGCAGATCCATGATCAGTGAGTATCTTGTCAGGACACCCATACGGCAGAATGAAGCTCTTCCACATGACACAGCCGTAGTTTTTGCAGTTAAGTCCTTTACAGGTACAGCCACGACGAACTTTGTATAGTGATCTATGATTGTCATAGCATAGACGTACCTGAATCTGCTGGGTTCCAGTTTCACGTGGTCGATGGCCACGATTTCAAGGGGACTTCTACTCAAAATTGGATGAAGGAGGGCTCGCTGATCATGTATTTCTCCTTTAGCCACAGCACAGGTGGGACACTGCCGACACCAAGTTTCAATGTGACCAGACCTATTATGGTACATGTGCATTACCATCTTGGTATCTCTTTGGGGCACCACTATCTGGTGGAGGCGCTCACAGGTGACTGGATCAAGCATTCTCCTGAGGAGCAGGTCTCTTTGTAGGAAGGGTAGCTTCTGTTGTCGCCAGAGGCAAACTAGTTATGAGAGATGGCCTTGCGTTTCGCCCGGCGGTCATTTCGCGGCGAACTTTGCTCGTTCGCGGTTTGCTGAAGGGGCGAACATATGGCAATGTCCGCCGGTGCCATGTTCTTTTACATTGTGAAGAGCTTTGACCCATGATACATCCATCAGGTGGTACAGTACAGCCAATTGAGACGTTTCAGCACATGGACATTATACCTACCTTATAAATAAACCCGATTTGGCCACCATTTTACATTCAGTGTTTTGCCAGTGTAGGGAGAGGTTGCTGTGTGGAGCAGGGACAGACTGTTAGGGACACCAAACGCTAGCTAATAGGGCCACAAAAGTCCTTTTAAGGACTGGTATAGGTGTGCTATCAATAGGTGTGACATACTGAGGGGCGTAATATACTTATTATAATATACTTTCTAACATAGAAAGTATATTATAGTGCATTTGTATTGTGCAGCAGTTGTGTGCGGTTCTGCTGTGATACTGCAGCTACAGATAGTGCCAAACGCCATTTGAACAAATAATTTCTACTGGTGTGATATACCAGTTGCCCCCCCAAAAAACTGATTGAAGCAGGGGTTTTATATACCAATATGCTTTCTATATAGTGCATTTAGGTAGTGCAGCATTTGTTTGCGGTTTTGCTGCGTTACCGCAGCTACACAGAGTGCCAAACGCCATTGGAACAAATAATTTCTACTGGTGTGATATACGAGTTGCCCCAAGAAAACTGATTGAAGCAGGGGTACTATATACCAATAATATACAGTGGATATAAAAAGTCTACACACCCCTGTTAAAATGTCAGGTTTCTGTGATGTAAAAAAATTTGACAAAGATAAATCATTTCAGAACAGTTTCCACCTTTAATGTGACCTATAAAGTGTACAACTCAATTGATAAAAATAAAATAATATGTTTGCATAGGTGTGCACACCCTTAAACTAATACGTTGTTGAAGCACCTTTTGATTTTATTACAGCACTCAGTCTTTTTGGTTATGAGTCTATCAGCATGGCACATTTTGACTTGGCAAGATTTGCCCACTCTTCTTTTCAAAAACACTCCAAATCTGTCAGATTGCGAGGGCATCTCCTGTGCACAGCCCTCTTCAGATCACCCCACAGATTTTCAATCGGATTCAGGTCTGGGCTATTCCAAAACTTTAATCTTCTTCTGGTGAAGCCATTCCTTTGTTGATTTGGATGTATGCTTTGGGTCGCTGTCATGCTGAAAGATGAAGTTCCCCTTCATGTTCAGCTTTCTAGCAGAAGCCTGAAGGTTTTGTGCAAATATCGACTGGTATTTGGAACTGTTCATAATTCCCTCTAGCTTAACTAAGGCCCCAGTTCCAGCTGAAGAAAAACAGCCCCTTGGCAGGTTGCTGCCACCACCATGCTTCACTGTGAGTATGGTGTTCTTTTGGTTATGTGCAGTGTTGTTTTTGCGCCAAACATATCTTTTGGAATTATGGCCAAAAAGTTCAACCTTGGTTTCATCAGACCATAACACCTTTTCCTACATGCTTTTGGGAGACTTCAGATGTGTTTTTGCAAAATGTAGCCTTGCTTAGATGTTTTTCTTCGTAAGAAAAGGCTTTCGTCTTGCCACTCTACCCCATTGCCCAGACATATGAAGAATATGGGAGATTGGTTGTCACATGTACCACACAGCCAATACTTGCCAGATATTCCTGCAGCTCCTTTAATGTTGCTGTAAGCCTCTTGGTAGCCTCTCAGACCAGTTTTATTCTCGTCTTTTTATCAATTTTGGAGGGACGACCAGTTCTTGGTAATGTCACTGTTGTGCATATTTTCTCCACTTGATGATGACTGTCTTCACTGTGTTCCATGGTATATCTAATGCCTTAGAAATTCTTTTGTACCCTTCTCCTGACTGATACCTTTTAACAATGAGATCCCTCTGATGCTTTGGAAGCTTTCTGTGGACCATGGCTTTTGCTGTGGGATGCGACTAAGAAAATTTCAGGAAAGACCAACTAGAGCAGCTGAACTTTATTTGGAGTTAATCAGAGGCACTTTAAATGATGGCAGGTGTATGCTGACTCCTATTTAACATGATTTTGAATGTGATTGCTTAATTCTGAACACAGCTACATCCCCAGTTATAAAAGGGTGTGCACACTTATGCAACCACATTATTTTATTTTTTATTCCCTCCACCTAAAAGATTTTAGTTTGTTTTTCAATTAAGTGGTACAGTTTATAGGTCACATTAAAGGTGGAAAAAGTTCTGAAATGATGTATTTTTGTCTAATTTTTTCACATCACAGAAACCTGACATTTTAACAGGGGTGTGTAGAGTTTTTATATCCACTGTATGTATGTAGTGCAGTAAGTCTACTGTGTTCGGTGTCACTTGTGGGAGAGTAGGGGCCCATCAGGGGATTCACCTGTACCCCTATGGGCCAGTCTGAGCCTGCCCATAATGCTACAAAAAAATACAAAATGTCTGTAACCAGTTCTGAAAAGTGCTGGGGACATGATGCTTCCTGTCCTCCACAGACTTATTGTGCTTCTCCAATTGAACAGTGAACTCCTGGAGTAGATACAAAATATCCACAAATTAATTTCTCTATATCTTCTCTTTGACAGATATGGACAAATGTAAACCTAGCGGAGAAACATCACAAGGGAGTGACTCTTTATAACAAGACTCAGAAACACCGTTAGCCCTCATCAAAACAGGGAGACGGAGCAAATCCTCACTTGCAGAATACCGCAACCCCCCAACTTTGCCATCTAACCAAGCATTCGAAAAGTTGCCAAGAAGAGAAAAAATAGTCGAGGAGGAGGGCAAAGGAAGCTGAACAAAATCCTGCAAAGAAGAAAGCAATAAAGAAAGGGAGGCAATCATCGGGCCAAGCCATTACGACACTCACCATCCGATGACGGTGAAGGGTCTCCAGCAGGCGAGGAAACCATTATCTGAAGCAATGGCTGATCCAACAAGCACACACCACTCTGCAGCTCAACACCGGAGTGGAGCTACCAATGGGGGCACTGCAAGGGACATTCTGCCTGAAGGAGGTTCTGCTGCTGGATTCCAGGACAAGGAGAGTGCCAAAATGGGAGGTGGGGAGCTGCAGAAGCAACACCATGCACAGGCAAAGAGCCTGTAGACACAGGCAATCCAGAAACAGGGGCAGAACCAAGATCACCGGTTCCAGGGGAACACAGAAGAGCAGCGCACATCCAGTCCGGCTGCCAATCTCTTCCCTCCACTTCTGCATCATCCACCAGAAGCGATGTGATGCGTCCGTCCAGCAGTCCTAGAAGGAGAGGGAGAAAAACGAGTGCATTGTCTCTTTTCCCGCCAAGAAGAATGCAGTGCACGCTGCTCAAGGAGAGCTCTGGACACCTCCCCAGAGGAAACCGAATCCTGTGCAGCCATCAGAGGAGGAAACAGCAGGTCAGGCCCAGACATTAACATCACGGCAAGCAGTCCAACCACTCAGCAGTGCCTTTTTGCTCAGCTCCAGGATGAAATTATCCATCAGGTAAGTCTTAAAAGCAGCAGGTACCATACGAAAAGGGGGACAGTGGGCAAGGATGGCACAGCACTCCTTCATGCAGCAGGGACAGCACTTCTTTTTGTTCAGATGAGGCTGACAGTTTAGCACCATCCACCTCAATTTATACAGCCATGATAGGATAACATGCTCAATACATCCAATAAAAGTGCTGTTGCTGGGCACCCAAACCTTCCTCACATCAACAACAGCACTTCCACTGGTCAAACCCTCCACTAATCATAAACCCTTACCCCCCTCAGCCTGATGTACTAAAAATAACCCTTGATATTTTTCTTGGAAAATTCCATCCAAAAATACTGTTCCCTGCCAAAGTACTGCATAGACACCACAGAGATGATAAAAATCCCATGTGGATCCCTCCATATTATTCCAGGATCCTGCCATTCTAGTGAATGGGAGCTGAACTGCAGTAGCTTGGCACAGCTACTACAGAGTGAATGGAGCTACAGTATCTTCCAAAGCTCTGTATGCAGTATTTGTTCCAGTGGCTGCGGCTCCTGCTAGCAGTTGATCATCAAGGGTTCTGAGCACTGGATCACCACCTGTCTGATAGTTGATGACCTGTCCTAAGGATAGGTCATCAATATCAAACTCTTAGAATGCCATTTAGCTCCTTCAAGACAAAGCCCATCTTTATTTGTTGCATTTTTGTTTTTTCCTTTGCATATTCCAGGCCCCATAGCTAAAAATTTTGATTTACATAGCCATATGAGGGCTCTTTTTGTGGGACAAGTTGTATTTTTTAATGGCAACATTTAATTTACCACGTCTTGTATTGGAAAACTTAAAAAAATAAAAATAAAATGTAGCCCCCTTAGGGAGCTAGAACCTGCAATCTTCTGATCATTTGTCCCATAGAGCATAATAGAGAAATATTATGGTCTATGGGATTGTCATTAGCTGCTTTAAAAGCCATGCTAGTGCAAGGCTTTACAGGCAGTTTGCTTTACAGGCAGTTTACCATGACAGGCCTGGGAAACTTCAGCATGATCGAGGCTGTCATGGTAACTGATTGGAGTCCCACAATTTTACTGTGGGGGCTTTGATCGGAAGGCAGAGGGAGCCCCCTCCTCTGCCTGACTCCACAGATGCTACAATTGCTGTATTATATAGCCAGTACCAGCCACGTATGGGAGTAGGCTAAGCGCAACAACTCATTCCATACAACCCCTGACACATTATCACGTAAATGATAATGCATGAAGGGGTTAAGGCACTACAAATAGTTTAGCATGGGATTACTTCAATTAAATATATTATGCCTCATTTCATTTGTAGATAATTTGATTTCAATTTTCAGCAACTCCTGTTTACCTGCCCTCAGCTGGCCCCAATGTTCAAATATTGCAGTTCTGAACAAATTTTTCTAGTGAACATATCTGATGGACCCCAACTTCTGAGATTGATGAAGAGGAATGAACCCTTATCTCTTTACTTCTCAAAAAAATTGTTTTATCTAGATTAACCGTAGAATCACGGTTTTCTTTAGTGATAGCAGAATTCTGAGGTTTTTCATAGTATGTGAAATGCAAACATGTCTACCAGATACTGAGGATCAATAACTATGACATGGAGACGCTGACCTATCTGAACAAGTAGCAATTATCTTTAAAATTCTGTATTAAAACATTTTACTCCTTCATCGGGTGATCGTCGGCACCTTTAGATGGGCAGTTTGTCGGGAATGAGCATTTACATGAATGTTCATACCCAATAATCTGCCCGATTATCTGGCCATCTAAATCCACCTTAAAGTAGAATTGAGATAACAGTGTGACAGCTCTATTGTGCCCTTATAAGGATGCCCAAAGAAGAGCATTGCATGTATCAGTGTAATGTATGATTCTCTAAGATTGGGTCCTTCAACTCCCCTTTCTTCTCTGGCCACAGTGAATGGTCTGAGTGAGAAAGTCAAGAGCCAGGAAAGGAAGTTGATTACTTGGAGTGCCATCATAAAAAAACATCCACCTGTTTTTTGTATGTAAAAAATTAAATGACTAAAATACTCACATACTGTATAGGCTGTTAATATGTGATAAAATGTTTCCAATGGTAATGTCCCTTTAAGAGGCACACACTTCTTAATAAGTTTGTTACATTTGTGCTGTCAATGCTCCAGAAACTGAAATTACACCATCTAGGGGCAGGTATAGATTTCAGATATAATTTACATTATAACTGACATTATGATTTACATCATAATTTACATTGTAAATGTGTCCAGTCGTTTGCCCACATCCTCTTTTGCTTAAAAAAAAAGTGACGAGAGTAGTGGAGAATATTAAAAAGTCACACATTTGTTTGTACAAAACTCAGTTTAAGACTTTGGAATGGCAGAAAACTGGCATACAACAGTTGTAAATGTGCTACGATGCCTGTAAGGTAAATACTTTACCATAATATCATAATAATAATTTCTTATATAGCTAAAATATTCTGCAGCACTTTACAATCAGAAGTCACACTTACACAGAAAATCAGACATAGTAACAAACTAATCAACAATGCAAACAAGAGGAGTGTAGTCTCTCCTTGCAAGAGCTCACAATCTATGAGGAAGAATGGTGAAACAAAGAGTAAAATATTAGAAAAATATGACTGGCTCTCAACTATTTACTTTCGTTTCATTCAACAATAAACAGTTAATATACATTGTGGGGACTCGCTCTGGTAGACAGGATTAGCGGACGCAGTATAGAGGCAACAACAAGTTCTTTGGATCAAAAAGTTCAGTGTTTTATTCACACTGAACAAGCAGTGTGACAAAACAAGCAGTCATATTCAAACAAAAAGTCACCTTGCGGTGTTGGTGGTAATTTGCACCATGCGGCAATTCTGCCTCAAAGAGTCCTTGCTGATAGCAGCACCAACCTGTTCTAATGCCAAACAGGTAGCAAGCCTTCAGCCAGACACAAGTCTCCCAGATTCCAACACAGAGACATGGCTTCTGAGCCCAGCTGCCTATTTAAGGACAGCCCGATGCTGCCAAAACCCGGATCGGCATTTAAAATCCGGTCCGGTATTTGACCTCACCTGGCTGTAAATCAGCCCAGCAGCACATGCTGGGAGGAAAATACCTGTTTTCCCAGACGAAACTTCTCACTGTGTTACAACACATCAAAAATAATAAATATATCCCTAGTTGATATAAAATCTAATTTCCTTTCTAATTCATATACCAAAAGCACTTTACGTTAATAATCATTAAATATAGAATGACCCAGATCCCTAATGTGGAGCTCTTGCATGAAAAATTAAATTCAATGGAAAAATGTAATGAAAAAATTAAAAACAATAGGCTGAAAATTGTTCGGACATATGATTGGACGGCGTTTCAGTTGTAAACAATAGATTAGAACAAAGCTGGTAGCAGCGCAAGTTTAGTCGGTAAAGGTGCAGCCGGCAGCTGATTACATAAGCCGCAACCTCAGAAGATACCTCATGGCCGTGAGTAATACAAATCTATCCGGTTGTAATGTGAACATTGCAGCACAAAAATGTTGCTACTAGAGATGGCCCCGGCGGTCGTTTCGCGGCGAACTTTGCGTGTTCGCGATTCACATGAGGAAACATATGGAGAACTTCACGCCCGCCATATTCTTTTACATTATGAAGAACTTTGACCCATGACACATCCATCAGGTGGTACAGGACAGCCAATTGAGACGTTTCAGCACATGGACATACCCCCTACCTTATAAATAGACCCGATCTGGACGCCATTTTACATTCAGTCTTTTGTCAGTGTAGGGAGAGGTTGCTGTGTGGAGCAGGGACAGGCTGTTAGGGACACCAAACGCTAGCTAATAGGGCCACAAAAGTCATTTTAAGGACTAGTATAGGTGTGCTATCGATAGGTGTGATACACAGAGGGGTGCGATATACTTATACTTTTATAATGAGTCAAAAACACATAGATCTATATAGTAATTACCTGGAAGTCAGGGGCCTAGGGGCTTACTAGGGCCATTTTTATATAGGGTAAGGTTCCGGATGGGGTCGCTCTTATCAGGGTGGGTGGTCTGTGGTTAGGCTATCAGGGCCAGAATAGCACCCCCCTGTAGGGCAATATCAGGGACAGTTCTTTGCCCACCCTGTCCTTCAATACCACATCATTATCTAGCCCGGGGATAGATGGTTTTCGCTTTCCCTGCGGGATTCATGGATGTGCACTGGAACCCCCCGGATTGTGGTAGGACATATGATTTCTCATTTGGTGCCTCGGAGCACCTGATTTAGTGCCGCCGAGCACTTGTTATTGCCTACCACATCTATGCTTTTTGCTTAAAGGGGTTGTGCACTTTGTTTTAACTGATGATCTATCCTCTGGATAGATCATCAGCATCTGATCGGCGGGGGTCCGACACCCGGGACCCCCGCCGATCAGCTGTTTGAGAAGGCAGTGACGCTTCAGTAGCACCGCGGCCTTCTCGCTGTTTACCGCTGGCCCAGTCACATCACGACTAGTATCAACTAGCGTGGGCGGGGCTAAGCTCTGTTCACTTGAATGGCGCTTAGCCCCGCCCACGCTAGTTGATACTAGTCGTGACGTCACTGGGCCAGTGGTAAATAGTGAGAAGGCTGCGCCACTGCTGGAGCGCCGCTGCCTTCTCAAACAGCTGATCGGCGGGGGTCCTGAGTGTCGGACCCCCGCCGATCAGATGCTGATGATCTATCCAGAGGATAGATCATCAGTTAAAACAAAGTGCACAACCCCTTTAACTTTAATAATTTTATTTATTTTCATTTTGAGGGATATCTTTTCCATTCACACGTCTGCAAAATGGGTCCGCATCCATTCCGCAATTTTGCAGAACGGGTGCAGACCCATTCATGTTCAATGGGGCCAGAATGTACTGTCTGCATCCGCATTTGGGATTCGCATTTGTGGATCCGCATTTCTGCCTCTGTACTTCCGTTTCCGTAAAAAAAATAGAACATGTCCTATTCTTGTCCGCAATTGCAGACACGATTAGGCATTTTCTATTATAGTGCCGGCGATGTGCGGTCCACTAATTGCGGAATGCACATTGCCGATGTCCGTGTTTTGCGGATCCGCAAAACACTTACGGACGTGTGAATGGACCCTCATAGTAAAATTAATAAAGGTTACGTTTTATTTATATGTATATTCTAATGGATTGCCTTCCTTGTACAATGTTATAATATACTTACTATGTTAGAAAGTACACTCACCTAAAGAATTATTAGGAACACCATACTAATACGGTGTTGGACCCCTTTTGCCTTCAGAACTGCCTTAATTCTACGTGGCATTGATTCAACAAGGTGCTGATAGCATTCTTTAGAAATGTTGGACCATATTGATAGGATAGCATCTTGCAGTTGATGGAGATTTGAGGGATGCACATCCAGGGCACGAAGCTCCCTTTCCACTACATCCCAAAGATGCTCTATTGGGTTAAGATCTGGTGACTGTGGGGGCCATTTTAGTACAGTGAACTCATTGTCATGTTCAAGAAACCAATTTGAAATGATTCTAGCTTTGTGACATGGTGCATTATCCTGCTGGAAGTAGCCATCAGAGGATGGATACATGTTCTCATTCTGTTTACGCCAAATTCGGACTCTACCATTTGACTGTCTCAACAGAAATCGAGACTCATCAGACCAGGCAACATTTTTCCAGTCTTCAACAGTCCAATTTTGGTGAGCTCGTGCAAATTGTAGCCTCTTTTTCCTATTTGTAGTGGAGATGAGTGGTACCCGGTGGGGTCTTCTGCTGTTGTAGCCCATCCGCCTCAAGGTTGTGCGTGTTGTGGCGTCACAAATGCTTTGCTGCATACCTCGGTTGTAACGAGTGGTTATTTCAGTCAACGTTGCTCTTCTATCAGCTTGAATCAGTCGGCCCATTCTCCTCTGACCTCTAGCATCCACAAGGCATTTTTGCCCACAGGACTGCCGCATACTGGATGTTTTTCCCTTTTCACACCATTCTTTGTAAACCCTAGAAATGGTTGTGCGTGAAAATCCCAGTAACTGAGCAGATTGTGAAATACTCAGACCTGCCCGTCTGGCACCAACAACCATGCCACGCTCAAAATTGCTTAAATCACCTTTCTTTCCCATTCTGACATTCAGTTTGGAGTTCAGGAGATTGTCTTGACCAGGACCACACCCCTAAATGCATTGAAGCAACTGCCATGTGATTGGTTGACTAGATAATTGCATTAATGAGAAATAGAACAGGTGTTCCTCATAATTCTTTAGGTGAGTGTATATTATAGTGCATTTGTATTGTGCGGCAGTTGTGTGCGGTTCTGCTGCGATACTGCAGGTATATAGAGGGACAAGCATTACTGGGACAAATAATTTCTACTGGTGTGACATACCAGTTGTCCCCCAAAAAAACTGATTGAAGCGGGGTGCTATATACCAATATACTTTCTTTATAGTGCATTTGGGTACTGTATAGTGCATTTGCGCATGCACCTACGCGAAAATTATATTGCCGATATTTCGCATAAAAAAAAATTAGAAATGGAGATCGCAAATTAGAATAATACATCTGGTATGTCACTGTCCATGTTGTGGGACTATTTGTGCACTTCTAGTAATTATTTCTTGGCTGCAAATATCAGGTTCGCCTGCCATTAAAATGAACGGTGTAGAAGGAATCCCAGCAATCGTTGTGTCTTGATAGTATGTTATTTTTTATTGCATCAAATCAATATGTCCTACACCCAGGACGCGTTTCGGATAGCATGCCTTCATCAACAGGTGAAAAATAATCAGACCATACAGGTATATAAAGGAAATAATGTACCGCCTCTCATGACGTCTTGCCCATAAGGGCGGAACTAATTAATTATACAAATCCTGTGTTTAACTCAGCAGTATATGAAAGGGCAAGAGAAACAAATGAGCCAAAATAAACTAAACAAATATATCCAAATACCATATTATCAGGTGTGGAATCCCTCAATGGACCGTTGAAGTCTGAAAAACATTCAAATATAAACATAAATCTTGTGAAGAAATCACATCTCAAATATGCATAATCTCATAGTCCCTATTCAGGCCCCTTGGATACAAAATGTCCAATGTATGGATCCAATAAGCTTCTCGACGTCGCAATACCCTCTTAATGTCTCCACCTCTCCTTGGTCTTTTAATCTGTTCCAGTATCTGAAATCTGAGTTGGGCTATAGTATGCTTGCACTGCCTGCCGAAGGCGCACTCGGTCTCCCATCAGCCGCAGACCTGCCTCTTAGCTTCAGGAGCGTGGATCTGTGTTCGGCCTCGTTCCCAGGGCGGCTTTTGCTAGCTGGGAGGCTCCCTGCTCCTTTTGCCTTGAGCGCCAAGCTGATCACTCGGTGCTTGACTTGTCTGTCTGTCGGTCATGTGACGCTGGCCACGTCACATGACCCTCACTCCCCACTATAAATACAGGCAACCTGCTGGCTACAGGTTGCCTGTGATTTTGATCCCTTAGGCTGTGTATTATTATTGTTATTAAGCTTACCTTTGGATTTGACCCTTGATCTGCTTCCTGACACCTCTTCTGCCTGCTCCCTGAACCTTGACGCTACCTCTCGGATTTTGACCTCGGCTTGCTTTTGGATTTTGTCTTTGCCTCTTCTCTTGTACTGACGTGACCTCCCGGATTTTGACCTCGGCCTGCTTTCGGATCTGTCTCTGTCTCCTCCCTCGTACTGACGTGACCTCCTGGACTGACCACGGCTAGTTGACCTGCCTCGCCCTTCTGTTTTTGGTGGTACCTTGCTTGTTCCACCTCTCTGTCCGCTCGAGTGCTACCTCTCATTGGCTGTCCTCTTCCCTGCTGTCTCTATCTCTCTGCTTGCACTTACTCAGGTCAGGGACTGTCGCCCACTTGCGCCCCGTCACCTAGGGCGGGTGGTGCAAGTAGGCAGGGACAGGGGACCGGGTGGCAGCTCAGGTAGTACCTGAAAAGTAAGTGTAATCAAAAAATAACTACAGACCATGCCAAAGGAGTTGAAAAGAAAAGTTGTGAGTGAGGAAAAGAAGGGTTCAGTTCCAGGTTTACTGTCAGAGGGATAATGTGAGCATCAGGTTGTTTCCATCTTTTAAATTTCAAAGACCGTGGTTCATAACAATAAAGTCAAACAGTAAACATTGGGCACAACAATACTACAGACTGGCAGAAAGCAGAAATGACTCTCTACTGACCTCTTTTGAATCTCACTTAAAATTCGTAGAATGAGTTGCCTACAAATAGAATGGCAAGCAGGAGCTGGGGTGAAATGTGGAGTCAGGACGGTTCAAAACAGGCTTCTAGAGGCAGGACTGAAGCTATAAAAAATCCCTTCATCAATGAGAAGCATAGAAAAGCCAGGCTGAAGTTTGAAAAACACCATAAGGATTGGACTGTAGAGGACTGAAGTAAGGTCATCTTCTCTGATAAGTCCAATTTTCAGCTTTGCCCAACACCAGGTTTTGTAATGCTGTGAAATTTAGTGCAGAATAGGTGAAGATGTAGGGACGTTTCAGCAAGGCTAGAATTAGATAGATTTGTCTTTGTAAAGGACACATGAATCAAGCCATGTACAAAGTTATCCTGGAAGAAAACGTACTTTCTTCAGCTCTAACAAAGTTCCCCAAAGAAGACACAGTCGGCACTCCGTGTGTCAGTGATGCGGTGCGCGCGTCCAGGGAGAATCCACACGAACTTGCACAAAGAGGACCGACACTCGCTCTAATAGTAATTATAGAATATTTTAATGGTCACATACAGGAGGCAAGTGACGCGTTTCGGCTACTATGAGCCTTTCTCAAACATAATGATGGCAAAGAATAAACACGTTTAAATAGCCCGCGATGGGGCCGGAAATGACGTAGGTTCCCATGACAACACCATAAACAAAGGGCACAATAATGCAGGAATTCCAAGCTTGCACAAAAAAGTTACATATTGACAAGATGATACTACTGAATAGTGCATTATACTTAATACTATTATACTTGATACATAATACTTAATACTATATGCTTAATAGTGAGCTTACGCCCTGACAAGGCAAAAATACTAGATGACGGGGATATTTGATGTGTATCAAGTTCTCTGTGGAAAAAACAAAGAAAAGCATGTTGAAAGGGTGACTACACAACTAAAAAGACTCATTACACATTAAAGAAAGTCATAATCACGATTTAACCCTTTAGGTTCTAGGGTTTGTAAGCGATGGATCCAGTAGGCTTCTCTTCCTTTGAGCATTTTAACCCTGTCACCACCTCTCCTAGGCAAAGGTACGTGCTCTATTATCTGGAAGCGCAGCTGGGAGATGGTATGTCGGTGTTTCTCAAAATGATATGGGATGGGAAGTAACAAATGTTTCTTTCTAATTGTAGATTTGTGCTTGCAAAAGCTATCCTTCATCCTGGTAGAAGTCTCACTGACATACACAAGTCCACAGGGACACTTCAAGATATAGACCACGAAGTTGGTCTATATTTTGGATTTCTCTCCTGTATACGGGTGAGTGAAATATTCACCTTTGATGACACTAGAGCTATGTATGCACTGAAGACATGGATACATTCCTTTTTTAGGTGTGGTAAGAGTGGCCTGGCGAAGGTTAAGTCTGTCACTACCATAAGAGAAAGATGGATAGTCCCAAGCCATCAAACAAAGTTGAGCTGCTTGAATTTACTGTAAGTGCCACGAGTGGCATAAAGTTACCCAACAGCAATGTGAAAGAGTAGTGGAAGGCATGTCAAGACAGGTAAAAGCTGTCAATAAAAATCAGGGTTATTCCCTGGAAATATTGATTTCTGGATGCCAACTAAATTGAAAAATTAGTACTGTGTTATTTAAAAATAAATATTAACTTGTGTTCTAAGTATTATTTCAGGTCTGACTTAACTGTTTTGTTATTTTGACCAGTTGTCATATAAAAAAAAAAAAAGATGCCCTAAAATGCAATCTTTTTTATATGGAATTTGGGAGAAATATTGTTAGTTTTATGGAATAAAAAAAAAATCCTTATTTTAGTGAAACTCATAAATTGTAAAACTATAGAAACAGCAGAAACCCAGTAGCTATGGAGCTTGCTTCACTCTAGCATGATTGCAATCTTTAAAGACCTGTCATATTCCATACATATATGGCAGATGTCAGGAAGGGGTTAATGTGTTGGACATTGACTTACATTGTATCTACTGTGCTTATAGGTGGGTTGGTACCAGCAGTTTTGTGACTTCTCTGGGACACAGCCTGTAAGGGTGGATTCACACATGGCATCATTTTACACCACAGACAATTTGCATGTCTTGAGTCCAAGTAAGCCAACCACTAGTTGGTGTAGAGTCATAGCCTATCCCTGCACCACATTTATCATGCAGGCTGAGCCACTGTGTTGGTGTAAGTCTAGATAGTCTGGGTACATTTATGTCATTTATAAGATTAATAAATCGTTTTGAGTACGGATATCTCCCCTGACTCCCTCACAAACTCTCCCATACACATACATATTTGGATTGGCTAAGCATGTATGTATTTACAATGGGGAGAGAGCTGGCTTTCAGGCACCTCTGGCGGTGGCTTATCTCCTGAGAGAAGAAAGAATAAAATTCCGTTCACTTGATCCTTCTCTCACCCATCACATGATCTGTCAGGGAGCGCCATGAGCTCCCCATGCACATAAGACTGTTGGTCAAACTGGCTGACAATACACTAGTGTGTATACATACCTTTGATTGAGCAGTAAATTGAACTTGGAGAAGAACTTGAAGTCACTGAAAAGACAGCAGCAATAAAAAAAAAGACATATTTAATTATACTGTATCAATAACCTGTGGTGGTAGACAAAATCAGATTAGCCTTGAGATCACTGGTCAAAAAGAAACATCTGGAACTAATGGTGTCACAATAGCTGCTGAAGGAATCAACCAAAGATTTTTATTTTTACTACTGAGGTCACAAAACCGATGCCGACTGACAAACCATAAAACTGAACAGCGACCAACAAATGGGAAGAACTGTGAATGATAACACTGAAGAAACACAACCTAAAGGAATATATAAACTATCAAACAATTCACCTCGTATAAGATGGCAGTACAATCATGCTACAGATCATTTAATGCAGAGAAGAGATTTACATTAATAGAGAATTGTCAGATGTTCAGGCTGTATACAGAGAAGCCAGAAGAACAAAAGAGATTACAGCTGGAAAATTTAAAAGGCAAGAAGAAAGTCAACATGTGTTTCTTTGAGTGCAGCAACGCTTTCAACTTTGTCGACCATGTAAAATTCTGCTGTGTCCTGAGGAAATTATCAGCAAGTCACAGTCATGAAAAACGATGGAAAGGAAACTCTTCTGATTCTAATTAAACTTGAGAGAAGCAGAACTGAAGGAATCTCATCAAGGATCTAAGATTAGTGGAAGAAAGATCAACAACCTTTGATATGCTGATGATCATATGCATTCGGAAAGTCTTCAGACCCTTTCACTTTTTTCACATTTTGTTATGTTGCAACTGTGTGCTAAAAAAAAAGTTTTTCCCCATTATTCTGCACTAAATACCCCAAAAGGACATAATAAGTGAAAACAGAATGGTCAAAATCTTTGCTCATTTATTAAAAAAGGAAAGACTAAAATATAGCATTGACATAAATATTCACACCCTTTACTCAGTACTTAGTTGAAGCACCTTTGGCAGCGATTAAAGCCTCTAGTCTTTTTTGATATGATGCCACAATGTTTAAATATCTAAAATTGGGGATTGGATTTTTTTGTCATTCTTCTCTGCAGACCTTATGAAGCTCTGTCAGGTTTGATGGGAGCAGTTGGCGGACAGCTATATTTACAGTTCTCCCTAAGCCACTCCTGTATTGTTTTGGCTGTGTGCTTAGCATCATTGTCTTGTTGGAAGGTAAACCTTTGGCCCAATCTGAGGTCCAGAGCACTCTGGATCAGGTTTTCATTAAGACAATCTCTTTACTTTTCTTGATTACGCTTTTCCTCAGCCCTCACCAGTCTCCCTGTCCCAGATACTGAAAAACACCCCAACGCACAATGCTGCCGCTACCATGCTTCACTGTAGCCGGTGGTATTGGGCAGGTAATGAGCAGTACCTGGTTTCCTCCAGACATTATGCCTAGAATTGAGGCCAAAAAGTTCAATCTTGGTTTCATAAGACCAGATAATAGTCTGAGAGTTCTTTTAAGTGTTTTTTGCAAACTCTTGGTGGGCTTTCATGTGTCTGTTCTGCGGAGAGGCCTCTTTCTGGCAACTGTGCCATAAAGCCCCTAGCAGCTGTCTCCACCACTAACGAGCAGGCAATTGACCAGAAAGAACGATTCCTTCCCAACAATCGCCTTCAAATCTTTTAATGTACTACAGCCTTAAGGCTGGAGAGAAGTGGCGGAAGCCAATAGAGATAAGAGGCTATGTGAAGAGAAAGAGGAGGAAAGAGCCAAGAAACCCAGGAGGAAGCATAATTCTTAGGCTACTTTCACACTCGCATTTGGTGCGGATCCGTCATGGATCTGCACAGAGGGATCCGTTCAGATAATACAAACGTCAGCATCCGTTCAGAACGAATCCATTTGTATTATCTTTAACATAGCCAAGATGGATCCGTCTTGAACACCATTGAAAGTCAATGGAGGACGGATGCGTTTTCTATTGTGTCATAAAAAACGGATCCGTCCCCACTGACTTACATTGTGTGATCATTTTTGGCTCAGTTTCGTCAGGCAGACACCAAAACGCTGCAAGCAGTGAGGAGTAGCAGCTACATTGGTGGCTGCCGCCAAATTGTATATGTTGGTGGGCAAGTAAACAGCGGCAGAGGCATGATGGCAGCAGCCATAGGGAATAGAACGTGATGGTAGTCAGGCAACATGATGATATGCAGGCAGATAGCAGCATGGGGAAGACGAGGCACTGTCGGCAACACCAGATCTATTCACTGGAGTGTGAAAATCCTGTCGGATCCAGGCTTGGTTCATTTTGACAAAAATGATGTTTGAACACTGGCAGAGGAGATCCGTTTTGATGTCACCACGCCTCCTGTAGCACTGAAAACCCTCTCCAAGATGACACTGGAGACTGGGCAAGAAAGAACAGAGAAAGCATACTAGGCCAGTTCGGGCCACAGTTCCAGTCTGCCTACCCAGAAGTCCATAAGTTCAAGTAACTGGGTATGTGCAGGAGAAAGGCTATGTAGGACGGAACCTGAGCATGAGGACTCCATTTACTGATTTGCCTCAACCTGGCATTGAATGTGAAAAAACTGTTCCATCATGAGGAGACTAAAAAATGGCTGCTGCAGCTTATGCTGCTTGGGATGGCTGGAGGTGGGTGACTATGCTAGGGGAGGAGAGGGGCCTCCCTTTCAGACACTTTCTGGGGGCAGGCGTCTGTTCACCAAAATCTGCGGCAAGCTGTGTACCCAGTGTTTTCCAGTAATAAATAAATTTGGCCTCCATTTCGGCAGGAGGAAAAAAGTTCCCCCATTTTGGTGGAGGGTCTAAAATGATGGCTATCCAGTAATCATCAGATTTCTTCATGTAAAACCCATCATTATATAATCAAGCAATCATGGATACTGCCATTTTGGCCAGAGTGGCCGAGGAGCCAGTTTTTTCCGGCTCTGCCCCCCACTGAGATGATTGGGTGTTGTTGCCGTTGTCATCGTAATCATCATCCTCCTGCTCCTCAATCTCCGACTCTATCTCCTCCAGTGGCAGCATCTCATCATCTTCCTCCTCCTCCTCCTCCATGGGACTCTCTTCTTGTGGGTTCCCAGCAGCTACAGGACATTCAGCAAGATGTGTTAGTTGTTCTTCTGCCAATGTCCCCTTTTGCATGAGCGTGAGCGTCTGTTCTAAGATAAATATCAGGGGGATGGCATTGTTCATGCCGCTGATGTTTTGGCCTCTTTGAAGAGCTTCAGCACGCAACAGGCATCTCAGATGAGCTGCCACTGCTTGACCTCATAAAAACACATGCTCCCTGCTGAGGTGGACAAAATCATTCATGGCTTTACGCTGCTGATACACACACTCGAGCATCTGAAAAGTGGAATTCCAATGAGTTGGAATGTTGTGGATTAAGCAGTGTAAAGGCAGACCGTTCGGTCACAGAGATGACAGTCTCCTAGACATTGCCAGCACCTTCCACAAGACAACATACTTTAAGTTTATTATGTGTGCCAAATTCAGTGCAGTCACGATGTTGCAGCTATTGTTGCTGACCTCCTTGTTTGGCAACTCTTGCCCAAACTGATCAGCATTAACACCACATGGAAATGCTTGATTTTAGACACGTGATAGGAGGGAGTGGCAGTGACTCTCTGACCTGTTGGGGAGGGGAGGATGTCCATGGAGGAGTAGGGGAGGATGTCCTGGAGGAGGCATATAAGTGCCTGGTGTGGGAGCCAAGCCAACAAAAAAGTGGAGTTGTCACAAGGACCAGGACTTGTTACTAGGGTGCTGCCTTGCTGATGCAATTAAAAAAATGTACCTAGTGGGCCATGAAAGACGTACTAGGTGTCTACCGTGGAGTGCACCTTGGCACACAGTGACAATTTAATGGAGTGGCCCACATTCTCCTCCACATGAGAGTACAAGGCAGGATGGCTTTTTGGGAGAAATAATGCCAGCTAGGTATCTTCCAGGAAGGCTTAGCGCACGCCATACCCTAAAGCAGGGGTGTTGAACCTTTCTGCTGCCCAGGGCCATTTGGATATTTGTAACATCGTTCAGGGGCCATACAAATTCTGAACTAAAAAATTTGACTGCTATATTTGTCAAACATAAAAGTGACTTAGAGGTAAGTTATAGAAATTGTGCTTCAATTAAAAAAATCTGGAGCGCTGTGTTTTTGCAGAACAAAATGGCACCTGCACTATATATATTACAAATAGTACAGGCGCCATTTTGATCACATATAGCAGTCTAAATTTTAAGTTTAGAATGTTATATATTTAGTTCTTTATTTGGCATTAATGGCAGCCAAGCTAAACCCAAAGGGGTCCAGAGAGGGGTTCACCCAGCTTTCACTCTCTCTGCCACTGTCCCAGCCTCTTTCTTCACAACTGTCCCTGCCTTTGTCCCTTTCTCTTTCTCAGATCTGCCCCCCACCTCCATCAGCCTCAGATCAGATCCTCATCAGACCCTCCCCAGCCTTAGATCAGACCCCCATCCTCAGATCACACCCCCATAAGACCTCCCAACCTCAGATCAGACACTCATCAGACCCTCCCTAGCCTCAGATTAGCCCAATCAAACCCCCTGCCTCAGATCAGACTCTCATCAGACCCCTAGCCTCAGATGAGACCCCTATCAGACCCCCAGCCTCAGATCAGACACCCCTAGCCTCAGATAAGCCCCCATCAGACCCCCCAGCCTCAGATCAGACAGCCATCAGACCCCCAGCCTCAGATCAGCCCCCATCAGACCCCCCCAGCCTCAGATCAGACCCAATCAGGCCTCAGATCAGACTTTTAAAATAAACCTACCTCTCCAGATTCACGTAACCTCCCTGGTCTTCTTCCTGCCATGCTGTGCTGTGACCTGACAGCACATAGCATCAGGTCATAGTGCGCATCTACGTGCACTACATCCTGACACTGTACATGTCAGGACACAGCGTGGGGCTGGAAGAAGACCAAGGAAGGTGAGTACGGCTAGCAATGTGCTGTTCTCACCTTCCTGTGCCTCCCGCATGTTAATGACCGCTTCCATAATGGAAGTGGTCATTAGCATTTTCACAATATGTTCTGGCAGGGGGCTGGGGCTACATGAAATAGTTCCCCACCCCTGCCCTAAAGGTAGCAGACTCTACTAAATGGTATGGCAACGACTGCACTGCCAGCAACTTGGCCATGTGGAAATTAAGCTTGCACAACATTGGATTGCTGGGCATGTAGAGTTGTTTCCTGGCCACGCATTCCATTATCAATGGCTGATGATGAAGTGGAGGAGGAGGAGGAGTCTGAGTGGGAGAAGCATTAAGTGATGATGAAGGTGACAAAGACACCATACTTCCCGTGGATGCAGCCTGGCAAATGAGACCAGGAGAAGGAGGAAACTCATGTTTGCTGGCAGACACCTCTGTTTTCCTACTGGGTCGGGTGATGCCGTTTCATATGGTTCAAGTAGAGCTATGTTGCCTATGTTTGTGTTTGACTGCACACTGCTTATTTTATTCATGCATATCTTACACAGGGCAATACTGTTGTATTCTGTAGAGCTAGTGACATATGAGCTTGGCTTAACTCTAGCATGTTTTGAGCCTGCTGCACCCACAGTATCAGGTGCATCACCGTTTTCCAAAGCAGATCTGGCCCTGTCAGTTCTTTGGGAGCTTCTAGCTGCACGCTGCCTCTGCTCTTTATTGCTACTACTGCCATTGTCCTCCTCCTCTGATGTTACGGTACCTCTTCTTTATCACCCTGATCTGGTTCCCAGGTCATGTCCAAAATACATTCATCATCAGAGTCCTTTTTCTCTCCACTGCTTTTATCAGACTGTGATATACCATGATGGGCTTCTTAGCCCCCTCCTGACTCCCTGCTATGTACAGTACATTCACAGCATGCCACTATCGCTACCACTGACCTCACCACCAGTTCAGTGTCTACAAGTGCCGTTATTACCACTACCAACACAGCTATGCATGGGGTCCACTTCCTCCCCCAGAATCTCCTCTTCAGGGCAGTTAAAACGCTGACTGATCTAACACAAGTCATCAACAGGAAGACTCTCTTAACTAACTGCTGTGGGGTGGCGTGGTGTTTTTTGCCTCTTAGGAAAAAAGAAGGCACCCCAGTAGGAGGGGCCAGTGAAGAAAGAGAGGATGCCACTAAAAAGATTCTCTGGGGCTTCAAGGAGGAGGAGCAGGAAGATTGATGTTATTCTAGGCTTGAAGGCACAATATCAGACTCAGAAATGACCTCCATGTCATCCTCTTTCTTCTCAATGATAATGTTGCGCCTTTGTGAAGCGAGGGAGAACTGTGGCTAGTTAGCTGATGCTGCTACTACCCACCTTCTGGCTTTGGGAGGACAGAGCCTGGGTCTTTTGTTATGAACTGTTCCATATTCCAGACATTTTATAATTAAGGTAATTTCATATTAGCGGCAGGGGACTCCGGCAGGCTGTTCCGGCGAGTGAACAGCCTGTCGGATCCGTCCTGCCGCTAGTTCACGTGTGCCTCCGGACTGCCGCTCCGTCCTTTTGACTATAATGGGGGCGTAGGCGGAGTTCCGGCGCCAGAGTCCCCTGCTGCTAGTGTGAAACTAGCCTTAGACCTTATGTAAACTCATGATTTTCCTAAATGAAAAGTCATGGGTTTGGTACAATCGCACAAATTATGGAACAGTTATAGTAAAATTGCAAATGTGTTTACTGTAACTTAACAAGGGAGGTGGAATTAAATGCTCTTCCCCTTCTACAAACAGTGCTGCTATTGACAATTTACTTTGGAAATAATGCAGTATTTGCCTGTTATGTTCATTGTCCAGGTCAGTACGGTTACAATTATACCACACTTGTGTAATTTTTCTTGCGTTTTAATACTGAAAAAAAATTAAAACCTTGGAGGAAAAAAATAAAATAAAATTATAACCATATTCTGACCCCTATAACTTTTTTGTAGTTATGTGTATAGTGCTGTGTGAGGGCTCATTTTTTTTGCGGGACGATCTGTTCTTTTTAGTGATACCAATTTGAAGTGTGTGCGACTTTTTTATCGCATTTTATAAAAAAATTATTGGGTAGCTGAAGTGACCAAAAATGGCAAATTGGCTGTTTTTATTTTTTTGTATGGGCATTTTCGCACACGGCGATGCCCATGATGTTCATTTTTTTTTATTGATTAAGTACTTTTATTTTAAGGAAAGGGGGGTGATTTGAACTTTTTTTTTTTGTTTGTAAAAACTTTTTTTAACTATTTTTTTAACTTCTTTTTTTTAAGTCCCCTTGGGTGACAATAACTGGCAATCATTAGATTGCCCATTGTGTTTATTGATGGCTATATAGCCATCATTGAAGACTTCATTTGCACTATACCAGTGGTGCCCAGAGGGCCGCACTAGACATGGTATAAATTTTGCGGGCCAGAACCAGGTTACTTTGCCACACTGTGAGGGACACGTGTGAGCATTACTACTGTGAAGGGGCAACTATCTGGGCATTTTTTCTGTGAAGGAGCACATCTGGGCATTTTTACTGTAAAGGGTGCGCATGTGAGCATTACTACTGTGAAGGGGGCACATATGGGCATTACCCGTGTGAAAGGGGCACATCTGGGCATTACCCCTGTGAAGGGGTACATCTGGGCATTACCACTGTGAAGGGGCACATCTGGGCATTACCACTGTGAAGGGGCACATCTGAGAATTACCACTGTAAAAGGGGCACATCTGGGCATTACTACTGTGAAGGGGCACATCTGGGCATTACCACTGTGAAGGGAGCATGTGAGCATTACTGTGAAGGTGACACATCTCTGGGCATAGCAAGACTAAGGAGTGGAATGCAGAAAACTCTCTTTAGAAATGCCTTGTGGTGCAATATGATGAGTCCTCTCACACGGACACCAGACATAGTAATCACATATTAAGAAATAGTCTCAGGTCCAATCACTTCCACCACTACCACCCTCACCAGTCACATCCTCCATAGACCTCCTGCTCCCATCTGACTCGTCCTCATGAGTGGCACACTGATATGGGGTATATATGGGTGACACACTAATATGGGGTATATATGGGTGACACACTATTATGGGGTATATATGGGTGACACACTGTTATGGAGTATATATGGGTGACACACTGGTATGGGGTATATATGGGTTGCACACTGTTATGGGGTATATATGGGTTGCACACTGTTATGGGGTATATATGGGTGGAACACTGTTATGGGGTATATATGGGTGGAACACTGTTATGGGGTATATATGGGTGGAACACTGTTATGGGGTATATATGGGTGGAACACTGTTATGGGGTATATATGAGTGGCACACTGTTATGGGGTATATATGGGTGGCACATTGTTAAGCGGTATATATGGGTGGCACACTGTTATGGGGTATATATGGGTGACACACTGTTATGTGGGTATATGTGACTTATTTTTGGGAACATTGGGACTAGTAAAGAGGAGTCATGTAAACATGTGCCCCTAGTACACAGCGAATCTCTCCTCCTCGTGTGTTGTACTCTGTGGGGGGGTCATGTATATTATTAGAGTGATGGCTGTGCAGACGACTGAGCAGCTCCCTGGACACACAGCACAGGAACAGATTGAGGGGAAGAAGACTAATGATGCTGTGAGCACAATATTGTGGTGTGACTGCGCTATACAAATACCTGTCAGAGATGCACCTCCATTAAACCGACAAATGGCACCCATGCTCTGTCCTGCCTACAGTAGATACTAGAGTTCTATCCGACGACTCAAGCAGCGCTGGATGGCATTGTGATGTCATACAGCACACTGTACGGATGACATGCTGCCTGCCCCTGCCATGTGTAAACTTAATTGGGGGATGGGGGGGCGGAAAAATGAAACTTTTTTTTTCTAAATACCCTGTATTTTTCGGCCCTGAGTCTTATGGGCGAATACTAATGAAGCGCTTCCATTTTGGAAGCGCTTCATTAGTACCGGAGGACTGGGAAGCGGTGAAGGATCTGTACTCACCGCTTCCTGGTCCTCCGCTCGGCTGTCTGCTGTAAAGGGCTGCGCACCATGTGACCTCACTGTGCGCAGCCTTCACAGCTGACAGCCGAGAACCAGGAAGAAGAAAGAGAGCGCTGGTGGTGGGGAGCGGCGGTGTCCAGGAGCAGGTGAGGTTATTTTTTATTTTTTTTGTGCTGATGGCTGACATGGGTGGGCATGACGGGTGACACAGGGGCATAATGGCTGACATGGGGGCATGATGGCTGACATGGGGGCTGATGGCTGACATGGGGGGCTGATGGCTGACATTGGGGGCTGATGACTGACATGGGGGCATGATGGCTGACATGGGGGCATGATGGCTGACATGGGGGGCTGATGGTTGACATGGGGGGCTGATGGCTGACATTGGGGGCATGATGGCTGACATGGGGGCATAATGGCTGACATGGGGGCATGATGGCTGACATGGGGGCATGATGGCTGACATGGGGGCATTATGGCTGACAAGGGGGCATGATGGCTGACATGGGGGCATGATGGCTGACATGGGGGCATGATGGATGACATAGGGACATGATGGCTGACATGGGGGCATGATGGATGACATGGGGGGCTGATGGATGGGGGCTTATGGCTGACATGGGGGATGATCTGAAGCATTGGTAGTCTGATCTGAGGTCTGATTAACATTGGGGGTCTGATTGCTGGTCTGACCTGAGGTGCAATGGAAAATATTTTTTTCTTATTACCCCCCTTTAAATCCTCGGTGCGTCGTATGGGCCGGTGCATCTTAGAAGGCAAAAAATACGGTCCTCAAACCAGTGATTGTCTGAAGCAGAGAGAAGATACCAGGACCACACAGAGGAGAATCCAGCTGCTGCAGACGGGACCAGGACGACATACTGCCTGCCTGCCCCTGCCATGGGTAACCTTAAATGAACCCTGACCCTGTACCACACTAAAGGAGGACTCCTGGCTGATAGTCATGGCCTTCCGCCAGACGAAGGACCAGGAGTCTTAAAACCGGACTGACCGGCCTAACTGCACGGGCCACATGACACAGCCTCGCGGGCCGGATTTGCCCCGCGGGCTGTAGGTTGGGCATCATCACTGCACTATACCTATACAATGCTGGTACCTAGTGGCCTGTATTGGTATAGTCCTGAAAGAAGCTCTGAAGCCTTCTTGAGAATTCGGGCTATTTTATAGATATATCAGGTTCCCCGATCTCAGTCGGGGAACACTGTTACCGGAGCGGAAGTACGCGACTTCCGCTTCCGGACTGCGAAAATGCTGTGGTCACATTTGACCATGGCATCTGAAGGGGAAAATGGATGCGCTGATCGTATACATGTGCCACATGTCTCTGCTATTTAAAATTGCAGAAACCCGGCGGCATTGGCGCCATTTGCATGTGCGAGTGGGCACCATGTTTGCGGACCGGACTTCCGCCGTACATATACGGCGGAGGTCCTTAAGGGGTTAATCCAAAGTGAACCAGAAAAGCTTTGGGTTTGTTTGGTGGATACATTTTTTGTGAAATACGTAATGTTATTGTTTCGCTTATCCTTAATTACGTTTCTTATATTCACATGTACTACTCATTTAGGTACACTCTTGTAGGTACACTTTAACATGTTAGCTGCCATGTTAAACTTTGCTACAACTTTATACTTCTGAGAATTTTAGAGCTTTGTCTTATTGCCTAAAGTAGAGCATTCTACAATGTATGTCAGTGCTCAGGTGAAGACGGAATAAGGTTTTGAAAAAGGAAGATTATAGATATAGACAAATGGCATATTGGACAGTAGGATCTGTAATTAGAGAGATAATAAAATGCATAATTAGGATTGAGGACTTGCCACCTCTCCTGACATGTTTATTAACTACTTGAATCCCCCTTATAATCACAATTCTGGAGCATCTACTCTCATGACTCTGTGTTGTGCCATTCCATTATTAGAAGTTTATGAATTAGTTGCTAGCAGTCTGCAGTAAGGGTACATATGGGTGTTACTATGTGAGGTTGTGTCCTTGCACAGTCTGACACTAAACAATATCAGTGCTGCCATTGTCAAACTGTGCAGGACACATACCCAACTGGCAACACCCATCTGCTCCCTTACTGCAGACTTTATTTATAAACTTCTAGTAGAAATAATACAGGAATGGCACAACAAAGAGCCATAAGAAAGGATGCTCCAGAATTGTTATTACATGGGGAATGCAAGTACTTACCAAAAGAGACATGTCAGGAGAGGTGACAGGACTTCTTTAATAGTGATGAGGCAACATAGGCAATATTCGTTTCTGTGATATTTCACTAATTTTTGGCCTAATATTCGCCATAAATTCTCAAATTCTAGAATTCATGATCTCCAGTTATTATTTTCTTGATTGCGAAAATCAGCAATGTAATATGCGCGTATTGCGCACGCAATACAGGCGTGGCTCTATTTTGCTACATTTTTCTCCCACTATTTGTAATATATACACTCACCTAAAGAATTATTAGGAACACCTGTTCTATTTCTCATTAATGCAATTATCTAGTCAACCAATCACATGGCAGTTGCTTCAATGCATTTAGGGGGGTGGTCTTGGTCAAGACAATCTCCTGAACTCCAAACTGAATGTCAGAATGGGAAAGAAAGGTGATTTAAGCAATTTTGAGTGTGGCATGGTTGTTGGTGCCAGACGGGCCGGTCTGAGTATTTCACAATCTGCTCAGTTACTGGGATTTTCACGCACAACCATTTCTAGGGTTTACGAAGAATGGTGTGAAAATGGAAAAACATCCAGTATGCGGCAGTCCTGTGGTCAAAAATGTCTTGTGGATGCTAGAGGTCAGAGGAGAATGGGCCGACTGATTCAAGCTGATAGAAGAGCAAGGTTGACTGAAATAACCACTCGTTACAACCGAGGTATGCAGCAAAGCATTTGTGAAGCCACAACACGCGCAACCTTGAGGCGGATGGGCTGTAACAGCAGAAGACCCCACTGGCTACAACTCATCTCCACTACAAATAGGAAAAAGAGGCTACAATTTGCACGAGCTCACCAAAATTGGACTGTTGAAGACTGGAAAAATGTTGCCTGGTCTGATGAGTTTCGATTTCTGTTGAGACATTCAAATGGTAGAGTCCAAATTTGGCGTAAACAGAATGAGAACATGTATCCATCCTCTGATGGCTACTTCCAGGAGGATAATGCACCATGTCACAAAGCTCGAATCATTTCAAATTGGTTTCTTGAACATGACAATGAGTTCACTGCACTAAAATGGCCCCCACAGTCACCAGATCTCAACCCAATAGACCATCTTTGGGATGTGGTGGAACGGGAGCTTCGTGCCCTGGATGTGCAACCCTCAAATCTCCATCAACTGCAAGATGCTATCCTATCAATATGGGCCAACATTTCTAAAGAATGCTATCAGCATCTTGTTGAATCAATGCCACGTAGAATTTAGGCAGTTCTGAAGGCAAAAGGGGGTCCAACACCGTATTAGTATGGTGTTCCTAATAATTCTTTAGGTGAGTGTATATGAGCTAACTAACTATCTAATGTAATTGGATAATGAATAGGATCCAGATCAAAGCACAGAGCACAGCAATGACACTGCTCTCTCTCAGAACTGCAAAAGACTGCAGAAAATGGCTGCTGGGGAGGTTCTTATATAGTAAGGGGTAGGCAACTTTCCTATTGGTTGCTAGGCATGTTGCTAAGTATCAGATAAAGATATTGCAGCCTTCTCATTGGCCCACAAGCAAGAAGCAGTGACGGTACTGATGAAATAATATCTAGAATATTCGCGATTAGGAAGATATAGCATTATATATAGCACTACATCTTCTCGAAATCTTGAAGTGCCGATATTCGCGATAAAAATTCCTGATTAGAATATTTGCGATCAACACTATTCTTTAATACAAAAAGACAGGCCCTCCATTATTGTTGTACATGTATAGTGAAGTAGGCTAAGAAGAACAAAATACTGGATAGAGCCCAAAATTCTAACTGGTGTGATTTTACGGTTAGGCGTCCCAAAAAATCTGCCCTAAAATGAATCATGATTGCTTTGTATTATTGGTCATTTTCACTACAGTTTGTTTAAGATGAGAAAGCAGCCATTCACATTATGTTCCAAAGATTATAACAGAGAGTGACTGTGCAAGATCAGAACATTTATAGTAGGTATAAAACCACTTTAATTTAGAATGATCCCCATTTCTCAGCCCTATTGTTTGTATGTGAAATGTTGTGCAGCCATTTTTTTTATCAACCATATGCAAGATCAGAGACCAGCAGTTCTAGAGATCAGTGTCAGATCAGCAGTCAGACTTCACCATTGAGAATATTTTTTCCTATCCTGTGGATATGGAAAAGAGATTGCATGACATTCAGAAAGTGGGAGCCATGATTTAAGAAGGGCTTAATAAGGTTGGGGCACAATCAGGGGAAAGAGGGTGATTAGAATTATTTTTTTATATATTTTTTTTTTACTTTTTGTTAGGTCCACAATTGGACCACAATTTGTATAGAATAATGGAATTTGCTCCATTATTCTATACAGAAATCACTATATTATTGTTCAGTGCTGCCACCTGCTGACCTGAACTGTAATATACAAGTAGGGAGCCTCGGAAGCCTAGTACAGGCTCAGGCTCATTACTATGTATGAACGCCTTCCTCGATCTATATCAGGGGATGTGTTCCTTAGCCAGAAGTGCGCGCTTCTGGGTTTTAGCCCTCTCAGCTGCCGTGGGTGGCTAAATGTCTGTGGTCACCATGGCACTTTCTCTGCTCCAGAGCAGGCGCCATCTTTAAAGACTCGGTACACAGACTTAGTTCGTGCTGTAATTAAGCAGATGGGCGCACCATAGGGTAATTCCGCAGTAGACAGGAAAATAAAAATTCAAATACATGGCTCACCTTGTCGGGTTGTGCTATTGATAGGCACACCTCTAATAAATGCTCATCAAAGTGGGTTCCGAGAGCCTGCAGCCACGGATAGAGTGTCTTCTTATCGGAGATGCCTGGAATCCCCAAGAAGATGCAAAATCCCAGAGGAAAATATCCCACGGCACAAAAGACCAACCACAGGTCACCAGGATCTTGGTTCAAAGTATTTAAATACTTTGAACCAAGAGCCTGGTGACCTGTGGTTGGTCTTTTGCACCGTGGGACATTTTCCTCTGGATCTTTAAAGACTCGACATCCTCCGTACATGTACAGCGGATGTTGGGAAGGTGTTAAACAGGCCGAGGTGCTCGGTTAACGTTTGGACCTCTTCCTACACCATATACCTCTTCCTACACTATTAAACCATGTGCCCCATTACCTTCTAGAAATTATGTTAGTTATGGATTCTTTGTGATAGCCACAGCAAAAATATAATATAGGATTACCCATTTAAAATCTACTATGGCCAGTCAGTGTCATTTATAATGATAATTATATTGAGGATAAACATAACAGATGTCATATTCTGAAGTACTATAAAATTAAAAGTAAGATAATTCCATAGTTCCCCACTGGAGGGCAGAAGACGTCTTTAGTCTGTGAATTAAAACAAAGTAACAAAAGCAAAAAACTAAATTGGAGCTCCTTCATTTAAACTGGACATGACTTCAACAATACATCAGGACTAATTTGATGTTTTTCCTCAGTCTACTTGATTTTGCGTACCTTCTGGTTTAGTTTTAACACTTTAGTCAAATACTGTAAAAATACCGGATGTGAGCTAGGGAAAGAATCATTGGTATGCTGGTCACAATGTGTTGTAAATTAAGACTTTGTATTAATTCTGTTAAATGCATTGCAGAAATGTCCCATTGAAGCTAGCTACCTTTCTCTTTTTATTCTTTTGTGCTTTTATAATTTGCCAATTAAGAAGCACAAAGGATTATGTTCCCCATAATGAGCCCAATAGCAGCTTCTTGTGGTCTGAGAGATGTTCATTAAACCACTTGAACTTCACTCACACATAAATGATTTCAGTGAAACCACTAGACAGTGTTGCTGCCTTGTTACAGATGGAGCTCAATTCTTTGTTCCCAATTAACTATATGCTAATTTTATTACTTTTAGACTTTTGCAGGCTCTGGAAATGAAATATTTACTGGTGCAAACATCAGCTTCCCCTTTAATTTAGATAATCACATCATTTATTTTTACATCCCGGAATGAGATTAAAAAGCAGCGAGTGCAGTGACTTTAATCAATAAAACTTGGAAAATAATAAAGATGTGCACTTACAAACAAAAATGTCTCTAAAGAGACGGTATACGCCAAGCAATATCAGAGAACAATCAGAATGTAGAAGTCTGTCCTGAGGCCACTTTGGAAGCAGTATTATTTCTGTTTGGCTCTTCTTGTTCTATGACTGATCGGGATTATTGCAGTTGTTTCATCAAGATGTCACCTAGACTCCCAAGAATAAAGTAAGGGTGGGTTCACACTAGCGTTATGGAGTCTGTTATGGCTTTCCGTTATAACAGGGTTATAACGGAACATAACGGAATCCAAAGGATGGAATGCAAAACGGAAGCCTTTAACCGCCTCCGGACCGCCTAACGCAGGATCGCGTTCCGGAGGCGGCAGCCCGGCGCAGAGTCACGCATATATGCGTCATCTCGCGAGACGCGAGATTTCCTGTGAACGCGCGCACACGGGCGCGCGCGTTCACAGGATCGGAAGGTAAGCGAGTGGATCTCCAGCCTGTCAGCGGCGATCGTTCGCTGGCAGGCTGGAGATGCGATTTTTTTTAACCCCTAACAGGTATATTAGACCCTGTTTTGATAACAGCGTCTAATATACCTGCTACCTGGTCCTCTGGTGGTCCCTTTTGTTTGGATCGACCACCAGAGGACACAGGTAGCTCAGCAATATGTGGCACCAAGCCCCTTATTAACCCCTGATCACCCCATATAGACTCCCTGATCACCCCCCTGTCATTGATCACCCCCTGTCATTGATCACCCCCCTGTAAGGCTCCATTCAGACGTCCGTATGATTTTTACGGATCCACTGATACATGGATCGGATCCGCAAAACACATACGGACGTCTGAATGGAGCCTTACAGGGGGGTGATCAATGATGGGGGTGATCACCCCATATAGACTCCCTGATCACCCCCCTGTCATTGATCACCCCCCTGTCATTGATCACCCCCCTGTAAGGCTGCATTCAGATGTCCGTATGTTTTTTACGGATCCACGGATACATGGATCGGATCCGCAAAACACATACAGACGTCTGAATGGAGCCTTACAGGGGGGTGATCACCCCATATAGACTCCCTGATCACCCCCCTGTCATTGATCACTCCCTTGTAAGGCTCCATTCAGACGTCTGTATGATTTTTACGGATCCACTGATACATGGATCGGATCCGCAAAACACATACGGACGTCTGAATGGAGCCTTACAGGGGGGTGATCAATGACAGGGGGTGATCACCCCATATAGACTCCCTGATCACCCCCCTGTCATTGATCACCCCCTGTCATTGATCACTCCCCTGTAAGGCTGCATTCAGATGTCCGTATGCTTTTTTACGGATCCACGGATACATGGATCGGATCCGCAAAACACATACGGACATCTGAATGGAGCCTTTCAGGGGGGTGTTTAATGACAGGGGGGTGATCACCCCATATAGACTCCCTGATCACCCCCCTGTCATTGATCACCCCCCTGTCATTGATCACCCCCTTGTAAGGCTCCATTCAGACGTCCGTATGATTTTTACGGATCCACTGATACATGGATCGGATCCGCAAAACACATACGGACATCTGAATGGAGCCTTATAGGGGGTGATCAATGACAGGGGGGTGATCACCCCATATAGACTCCCTGATCACCCCCCTGTCATTGATCACCCCCCTGTCATTGATCACCCCCCTGTCATTGATCACCCCCCTGTCATTGATCACCCCCCTGTAAGGCTGCATTCAGATGTCCGTATGTTTTTTATGGATCGAATCCGCAAAACACATACGGACATCTGAATGGAGCCTTATAGGGGGGTGATCAATGACAGGGGGGTGATCACCCCATATAGACTCCCTGATCACCCCCCTGTCATTGATCACCCCCCCTGTAAGGCTCCATTCAGACATTTTTTTGGCCCAAGTTAGCGGAATATATATTTTTTTTCTTACAAAGTCTCATATTCCACTAACTTGTGTCAAAAAATAAAATCTCACATGAACTCCCCATACCCCTCACGGAATCCAAATGCGTAAATTTTTTTAGACATTATATTCCAGACTTCTTCTCACGCTTTAGGGCCCCTAGAATGCCAGGGCAGTATAAATACCCCACATGTGACCCCATTTCGGAAAGAAGACATCCCAAGGTATTCGCTGAGGGGCATATTGAGTCCATGAAAGATTGAAATTTTTGTCCCAAGTTAGCGGAAATGGAGACTTTGTGAGAAAAAAAAAATATATATATTTCGCTAACTTGTGCCAAAAAACAAATAATTCTATGAACTCGCCATGCCCCTCATTGAATACCTTGGGGTGTCTTCTTTCCAAAATGGGGTCACATGTGGGGTATTTATACTGCCCTGGCATTTTAGGGGCCCTAAAGCGTGAGAAGAAGTCTGGGATCCAAATGTCTAAAAATGCCCTCATAAAAGGAATGTGGGCCCCTTTGCGCATCTAGGCTGCAAAAAAGTGTCACACATCTGGTATCGCCGTACTCAGGAGAAGTTGGGCAAGGTGTTTTGGGGTGTCATTTTACATATACCCATGCTGGGTGAGATAAATATCTTGGTCAAATGCCAACTTTGTATAAAAAATGGGAAAAGTTGTCTTTTGCCGAGATATTTCTCTCACCCAGCATGAGTATATGTAAAAAGACACCCCAAAACACATTTCCCAACTTCTCCTGAATACGGAGATACCACATGTGTGACACTTTTTTGCAGCCTAGGTGGGCAAAGGGGCCCACATTCCAAAGAGCACCTTTCGGATTTCACAGGTCATTTACCTACTTACCACACATTAGGGCCCCTAGAATGCCAGGGCAGTATAACTACCCCACAAGTGACCCCATTTTGGAAAGAAGACACCCCAAGGTATTTCGTGATGGGCATAGTGAGTTCATGGAATTTTTTATTTTTTGTCACAAGTTAGAGGAATATGAGACTTTGTAAGAAAAAAAAAAAAAATCATCATTTTCCGCTAACTTGTGACAAAAAATAAAAAGTTCTATGAACTCACTATGCCCATCAGCGAATACCTTAGGGTGTCTACTTTCCGAAATGGGGTCATTTGTGGGGTGTTTGTACTGTCTGGGCATTGTAGAACCTCAGGAAACATGACAGGTGCTCAGAAAGTCAGAGCTGCTTCAAAAAGCGGAAATTCACATTTTTGTACCATAGTTTGTAAACGCTATAACTTTTACCCAAACCATTTTTTTTTTACCCAAACATTTTTTTTTTATCAAAGACATGTAGAACAATAAATTTAGAGAAAAATTTTTATATGGATGTCGTTTTTTTTGCAAAATTTTACAACTGAAAGTGAAAAATGTCCTTTTTTTGCAAAAAAATCGTTAAATTTCGATTAATAACAAAAAAAGTAAAAATGTCAGCAGCAATGAAATACCACCAAATTAAAGCTCTATTAGTGAGAAGAAAAGGAGGTAAAATTCATTTGGGTGGTAAGTTGCATGACCGAGCAATAAATGGTGAAAGTAGTGCAGTGCAGAAGTGTAAAAAGTGGTCTGGTCATTAAGGGTGTTTATGCTAGGGGGGCTGAAGTGGTTAAAGGGTTTCTACCATCAGAATTACTGTTGTTATGTACAGTAGCTGACTGACATTAGCGATGTGCTAATGTCAGCACTACATAACAGTGTGTTTTTTACATTTATCCCTGCAGCCGTTTTGCTAAAATACACACTTTTAAAATATGCTAATGAGCCTCTAGGTGCTTTGTGGGCGTAGATTCAGCACCTAGATGCTCGATCTACTTACCCTTTTTCCCGCCCAGGTCCTCCGTTCTGCCCGCCCCGCTCCTCTTGATTGATGTCCAAGTTCCATGCATCGTTGAGGAAATCCCGCACCTGCGCCGTTCACTTCTGTATTCGACGCAGGCGCAGTGAGTGAAGGCCGCGCTCCTGGTGCCGGCTTCCTCACTGTGACGTAGTCAGCGCAGGCGCAGTGAGGAAGCCGGCACCAGGAGCTCGGCCTTAACCCACTGCGCCTGCGCTGAATACAGAAGTGAACCATAGAAAGCCAGGATTCGATTTCTTGATGAAGGACACGGAGCAGTTCCTCCCCTGTGTGACTCAGTTCGCCCAGGCAAACGAGGTGCAGAACAGCGTGACACCGCCGTGCCTTGCACATGTGGTATGCTGGAGGGGCACTGTGAATTGTCTCTGCAGTGGAGGCTGAGGACATGGTCGAGGATGAGGAGGCAGAGGCGGACAATGTCGCAGGATCAATGGCGTGAGAACGTGGAGGCAGAAGAGGCACTACCCGGTCAAGTTGATAGTGTGGCTGTGCAGGAACCACATTCACCCAGTGGGCTGTAAAGGACATGTATTGTGCCTGACCATAGTTACAGCTCCACGGATTGGTGCTGCCGTGCACTTTGGCAGACACCAACAGGCTTAAGGACTGGTCCACCTTCTGTTTTACATACATGTGCAGGGCTGGTACTGCCTTTTAGGCAAATAAATGACGGTTTGGGACTCTCCACCTCGGCTCGGCACAAACCATCAGTTCTCTGAAAGGTGCAGAGTCCACCACTTGGAAAGGGAGGGACTGTAGCACCAGCAACTTGGCCAGGAGCACATTCAGCTTCTTCACTGTTGGATAAGTACACGCACACTGTTGTCTCTTGGCAATTGCTTCGGTGATTGATTTCTGACGGAATGACTGACGAGAAGTAGGAGGAGGAGCAGGAGCATCAGGACCAGCAGATGATGGGAAGGACAGACAGCTCCCTTCGGCTGAGGTGGTAGACCCTTGACTGCCTGAAATTGGGTGCATACCACCGGGTGATGCAGCAGTTGCTGCGGCAGGCTAGACCACCACATCGGTGCCACTGTTCTCCCAAACCACTTTATGGTGACGCTGCATATGTTGATGCAGGGCTGTGGTGCCAACATTGGCACCCTGGCCACACTTCACCTTCTGCCCACAGATTCTACAAATGGCCACGTTCACCTCCTCTGGCGGCTTAACAAAACACTACCACACCGCCGAGTAGGTGATTTTACCCCCAACACTCCGCACTGACTGCTACCGCCGCTGATTCCGTGTACCCCTGCACCACTATTTTCGGGGCAGGTAGGCTCATGCGAAGTGGGTGGTCTGCTTGGGCACGTTTGGCTCCCGACCTCCCACTGCTGCCACCCTGCTGACTCCCGCCCACACTAGCAACTTGATGGCTCTGCCACTGGCTCACGGGCAAGCTGCAACCCTCTTCTCCAGATGATGAAGCGCCTTCGTCACCCGGCTCCCAAGTGCGATCAGCTACATCATCATCATCATCGAGTACTGTCTGCACGTCACTGATGTCCTCCTCAATGCTCTCTGGGTCAGGAGCCTGACCGCTCGCAACACTAGCTCCTACGCCACTCTCCTCATCATTACTTGCCCGCCTAGCGGAGGAAGCGGCGGATGTCTCGTCCACATCTTAGCTGGCCAGTAGATGCTGACTGTCCTCTAGTAGCTCGTCCTCGCTGTATAGTGGAGCTGAGCCCACAGCATATAATACTTGTCTGGCTGAGGGAACAGAAAAGGACAGAGGCAGGCTGAGGACAGGTGAGGGCACAGGGCCTGCTCCCGGACAATGCCAACTAAGGGTTGTGTCTGCTGAACCCACTGACTCTTGGCTGGGTGTGACTGAAGTCACTTGTGACGAAGTGGATGACCGAGTCAACTATTTAAGAACCGCTGGGTTGCTGGTCAAGACACGACTGCTAGATGACACCGGGAGCTCAAGTCTCTCACTGCGACTCCTGCTTCCACGCCCCCTTACTCTGCTGTGACCTGTGCCTGCGCCAGAAATATTTTTACCTCTGCCACTCCCCTGTGCAGGTCCTGGCACTTTTCTGTCTGACATAATGTTAGATCAAATAAATAAATAAAAAAGAAAATAAAAACACCCAAAAAAGGCTGTAATTTTCATACTTCACCCCACAACAGCTAATAAGCCCTCCCCCCCCCCCACTAATACATGCCAAAAAGGGCTGTAATTTTCTCAATTCACCACACAAAGGCAAATACTTTTTTGTGCTACTAATACACGCAAAAAAAGGGCTTTAGAACATATAACTGCACTGCTGAATGTCAAATAAATTTTAATTCTGCCACTAATACACTACAAAAAGGGCTTTAGAACATATAACTGTACCGCTGAACGGCACATAGGCCCTTATTTTTTTCCTCTTATATACAACCCAAAAGGCTTTAGAACATATAACTGCACCGCTGAACGGCAAATATATTTTTCTTTTTTCCACTTATACACTACACAAAAGGCTTTAGAACATATAACTGCACTGCTGAACGGCAAATATATTTTCTTTTGCCACTAATACACAACAAAAAGGGCTTTAGACCATATAACTGCACCGCTAAACAGCAAATAAAAAATTTTTTGTGCCACTAATACATGCCAAAAAGAGCTATAATTTTCACACTTCACCACACAACGACTAATAATCCCTTTTTTCCCCACTAATATAAGTCAAAAAATGCTTTAGAACATATAACTGCATCGCACAAGGGCAAATAGGACGTATAAATATTACCTTGTAATAAACCCTGTTAATGGCTGTATCAAACAGCACTTGCACTCCAATAAAAAGAACGGTTTGCTGGAATTACAGAGCTTTATAATGGCAATTTGGGTCCCCAGTCAGTACAGCCAGGTGTAATAGGATTGTTTCTATTACCCAGGATGTAACCTACCTTACTGAACCCTGTTCTACATAAATGCTGTGGAATGATTCCTCCCTTTCCTTTCCCTACACCTTGAATAATCTATCCCTGAACTTGTAAATAGTTTTTGTAGCACAATGAAGTCTTTATTTGCACAGTCCCTAGCGCCTGCTGACATCTCTCCCTACACTAAGTACGCTGGAAAAGGGCAGAATCCAAGATGGCTGAGGCTATTTATAGGGCTGTGACATCACAGGGCTAGCTGGCTGCTGATTGGCTGCATGCATGGCGTTATGGGTGATCCCACATTTCCAGAGTTCCTTGCTCCATGTCCCCACACGTGCAGCAGCAATTTTAGGAAAAAATGCGATTCATTACCATAAAGCATAAGGAAATTCGGATTCGGTGCATATGGAATTTTTCCCGAAATTCGGATCTAATTCCACTTCGTCAACTTCAATTCGCACATTTCTAGTCAGAGGGTTCCTCTGACACAATGCTTAGTTGGCATGGCCCGGGAGCAGGCCCTGTGCGCCCACCTGTCCTGGACCTTCCTCTGTCATTTTTAGTTCCCTCAGCCAGAGAAGTATTATATACAGTGGGCTCGGCTCCACTTTTCAGCGAGGACGAGCTATAGAGGACTGTCAGCAGCTACTGCCCAGCCAAGATCTGGAGGAGACATTTGCCGCTTCCTCCGGTAGGCGGGCAAGTAGTGATGATGAGAGTCGCATGGGAGCAGGTGTTGCGAGCGGTCAGGCTCCTGGCCCTGAGAATGTTGAGGGGGACATCAGTGATGTACAGATACACTATTGTGTAGCACTTTTTGGCTTTTCAGTAAGTCCTATTAACCTTTGGTGATGTACATTCACCTTTAAGGGTTTTTATTTGTTGACTTTGTACAAGATGATCTGTTATTGATAATTTGACACTTTTTAGCGTGCCACAACAACGGTGCCAGATACACTTCCTGATTTGCACATGTTTATATTAATCTTTTTACTTAGTGCAGTCTATCAACTTTGCAGCTGACCGTCACTGGTCATGGTTTTTAGTTTTATTGCTGACCGCATGTTTGAACTTGCGCTTTATTCAATAGCCCACCAATAATGCACCACCAGCCCTATTGTTTTTAATCTTACTTTTTTATATTGTGTTTTGCTAATCATGTGAATTAAAGTGATTATAATAAAATTATGTATTGATTGATTATATTTTAACTTCGATGTTAGCCAGTGGCAGCTCATGCGTGACACCTGCCATTTGCTCAGGCCCTTTGAGGAGGCCACTTTATTTGTCAGTCTCCAGGACTACGGGATGAACAACGTCATTCCACTGATTCATGTCCTGGAACAGATGCTGGTTAATCTGGCTGGCCAGGAGACGTGGCGACTATATCTCACGACCACCTGAGCCTTGAGGGGGCTGAACTAGAGAAGGAGGAGGACACTCAAGCATAAGCAATGTGTAAATATATGGGTGGTTTTTCTTCACAGGTAACAGGAGAGAAGGAGCAGGACCAGCCAGAGGAGCTACAGGGCGATAAGGAAGAAGAGGCAGAGGACCCAGACACACTGTGGCAGTATGCAGTGGAGACAGAGGCAGGGAGTCCCTCTGAATCACTTGCACAAATGGCACGCTGTATGCTCACTTGCTTGTGTAGTGACAGCCGAGTTGTCACCATTCGGCAGAGGGATGACTACTGGCTCTCCACCATGTTAGACCCTCGCTACCGGTCCAAAATGGGGGCTTTTTTTTACATTCGCCGAGAGGTAGGACAAACTGAACTACTATAGAGACATCCTATATAGTCAGTTAGCCGCTGCCTATGTGCGCCATCGCCCATCCTCGCGCAGGTCTGACTGGGAGGGCCCTCTGTTCCACTGTTATGGCTACTGGGGGGGTGAGGAGGCAGGAGCTGTACCAGCTCCATCAGCAGCAACTTAAGTCTAGATTCACTAATGAGCAGTTTTTTTTCACCCGCCTACTGAAGAAACTACTTACCAACAGCAACAGCTAGACATAGATCAGAACCTAAACCAGCAGGTTGCGGCATACTTGGAGTGCACCCTGCCACCCCACATTGAAGATCCGCTGGACTACTGGGCAGCCAAACTCGATTTGTGGCTGCAACTGGCCGAGTTTGCCCTGGACAAGCTTTCCTGCATGCCCAGTAGTGTGGCATCAGTGGGGGTGTTTAGTGCGACAGGGGCCATAGTTACTCAAAGGAGAACTCACCTGTCCACCCAAAATGTGGAGAAAAGGACCTTTGTGAAGTTTAATCAGGTGTGGATCAACCAGGATTTTCAAACCCCAGTGCCAGATGCATCAGACTAGATCATCCATGGTGTCACACCAACACTTTGACAAAAGAGACCTGTTTCTTCTGGCTACCTGCTTCAGCTACTCTTCTGATGCTGCCCCCGCCTGATGCCACACCTGCTGCCAGGTGCTCCTACTGCCAGCCACCATCTTCAGCTGGTATTGGTATTGCCCCCCACCTCCCCACTCTGTCACTGGGCCACTCTGTTATCTCCTCATGCTGCTGCCACATCACTACTCTATGGTCTCTTCATGCTGCTGCTACCTCAACACTATGTCACTGGGCCACTTTGTGGTCTCCTCATGTGCTGCCACTTCACCACGCTGTGGTCTCCTGAAGCTGCTGACACAGCAGTACTCTGTGGTCTCCTCATGCTGCTGCTACCTCAACACTATGTCACTGGGCCACTCTGTGGCCTCCTCATGCTGCTGCCACATAACCACTCTGTGGTCTCCCCATGCTGTTGCCACATCACTACTCTGTGGTCTCCCCATGCTGCTGCCACATCACTACTCTGTGGTCTCCTCATGCTGCTGATACCACAGCACTATGTCACTGGGCCACTTTGTGGTCTCCGCATGCTACTGCCACATCACTACTCTGTGGTCTCCTCATGCTGCTGCTACCTCAACACTATGTCACTGGGCCACTCTGTGGCCTCCTCATGCTGCTGCCACATCACCACTCTGTGGTCTCCTCATGCTTCTGCCACATCACTACTCTGTGGTCTCCCCATGCTGCTGCCACATCACTACACTGTGGTCTCCTCATGCTGCTGATACCGCAACACTATGTCACTGGGCCACTTTGTGGTCTCCTCATGCTACTGCCACATCACTACTCTGTGGTCTCCTCATGCTGCTGCTGCTACCTCAACACTATGTCACTGGGCCACTCTGTGGTCTCTTCATGCTGCTGCCACTTCACCACTCTGTGGTCTCCTCATGCTGCTGCCACCTTAACACTATGTCACTGGGCTATTTTGTGGTCTCCTCATGCTGCTGCCACATCACTACTCTGTGTTCTCCTCATGCTGCTGCTACCTCAACACTATGTCACTGGGCCACTTTTGGTCTCCTCATGCTGATGCCACTTCACCACTCTGTGGTATCCCTATGCTGCTGCCACATCACTACTCTGTGGTCTCCTCATGCTGCTGATACGTACCTCAACACTATGTCACTGGGCTACTCTGTGGTCTCCTCATGTTGCTGCCACTTCACCACTCTGTGGTCTCATCATGCTGCTGCCACTTCACCACTCTGTGGTCTCCTCATGCTGCTGCCACCTCAACACTATGTCACTCTCCCACTTTTGGTCTCCTCATGCTGCTGCACTCTATGGTCTCCTCATGCTGCTTCCACATCACTACTCTGCGGTCTCCTTATACTGCTGCTTCCTCAACACTATGTCACTGGGCCACTTTTGGTCTCCTCATGCTGCTGCCACTTCACCACTCTATGGTCTCCTCATGCTGCTTCCACATCACTACTCTGTGGTCTCCTTATGCTGCTGCTTCCTCAACACTATGTCACTGGGCCACTCTGTGGTCTCCTCATGCTGCTGCCACTTCACCAATCTGTGGTCTCCTCATGCTACTGCTGCTTCCTCAACACTATGTCACTGGGCCACTTTTGGTCTCCTCATGCTGCTGCCATTTCACCATTTTATGGTCGCCTCATGCTGCTGCCACATCACTACTCTGTGGTCTCCTCATGCTGCTGCTACCTCAACACTATGTCACTGGGCCACTCTGTGGTCTCCTCATGCTGCTGCCACTTCACTACTCCATGGTCTCCTCATGCTGCTTCCACATCACTACTCTGCGGTCTCCTTATGCTGCTGCTTCCTCAACACTATGTCACTGGGCCACTCTGTGGTCTCCTCATGCTGCTGCCACCTCAACACTATGTCACTGGGCCACTCTGTGGTCTCCTCATGCTGCTGCTACTTCACCACTTTGTGGTATCCTCATGCTGCTGTCACCTCAACACTGTCACTGGGCCACTCTGTGTTGTTATCATGCTGCTGCCACCTCACCACTCTGTCACTAGGCCACTTTGTGGTCTCCTTATGCTGCTTCCACCTCACCACTCTATCACTGGGCCACTCTGTGTACTTCTCATGCTGTTACCACCCTCCCCTCTCCATGACTGGGCCACTATTTTGCCTTTTTGGCCTGGTTGACATCATCATTTATTTTACCCTTCTTGTGATCTGTCAGAATGAAGGAAACATGAGACGAAAAACTGATCCTGTCTATGTAGCAGCTGTAAGGCCTGTATGACATGTTCCCTATTTTGCATCATTATTGGCTTATGATTTAGTAGCCAAAAAGCAGGAGTGGGTACAAAACACAGAAGACATGCAAATATTCCATTGATGTGTCATCCCTGTTTTGGATCCACTCCTGTTTTTTTGGGCTTTAGCAATACTGATGGATTACTAACCAAATGCTGACCGAGTGAAGGCGGATGCTCAACAAACAGGATCTGTATTTTGGGGGTTATTGTTCTGACTAGTGATGAGCGAGCATGCTCGGCCGAATACCTGTTCGGCTTGAGCATCGATATGCTCGGCAAATCTAAATGCTCGGCCGAATAATGCGGGTGCTCAAATAGAATTTAATACAATGGAAGTCAATGGGAGACAACCATGCACCCCCTGCTCGGAAGACAAGAGGGTGTCTGGTTCATAAAAAAAGGTTAGAAATTGATGGAAATGCCATCAAAATGGTTTGACAACAGCATTAGGAGAATGGCTGGATGTGTCTTAGACTCCTATGTACGACATACAATAGACAACCACACAAAGGCTATATGCCAAAAGCCAGGTATGTACAAGCCATCAATCTATCCATCCATGAGACAGATTGCAGCCTTGTGCACTATGAGATATTCCAAACCAGCTCTCATCTGACTAAGAACCAGTAAACCTCAAAGTTATTTGGCATCTGTTGGATGGCTTGGGTGGACCTGCACACCTAGATCAATATCATTAGGGCGACAAAAAGTTTTCCGATTGTCCTAATATAATATTCAATAACCTTTCTATACTGTTTTGTCATGTAAAAATTCATTTGCATAAACATGGGCTTATGGGAAAGACATGCAAATGAGCAAAATCTGCCTTGTTTTTCCGCTGTCATAAGACTATGAAACCAATAGAGGGCACTATTGAGTTATGAACAGCGCCCACTTTTGGTTTCATAGTCTTCTGACAAAAATATTAGACTTGTCATAATTTTCATAGTCTTATGACAGCTGAAAAACAAGGCAGATTCTGCTAATTTGCATGTCTTTCCCATAAGCCTATGTTTATGCAAATGAGCTTTTACATCACAAAACTGTATAGAAAGGTTATTGAATATTATATTAGGACAATCGGAAAACTTTTTGTCGCCTTAATGATATTGATCTAGGTGTGCAGGTCCACCCAAGCCATCCAACATATCCCAAATAACTTTGAGGTTTACTGGTTCTTAGTCAGATGAGAGCTGGTTTGGGATATCTCATAGTGCACAATGCTGCCATTGTAAGGTATGCTGACTGTCATCTGTCTCATGGATAGATTGGGCACATACCTCACTTTTGGGATATAGCTTTTGTGTGGTTGTCTATTGTATGTCGTACGTAATAGGAGTCTAAGATGCACCCAGCTATCCTTGTAATGCTGTTTCAAAACCATTTTGATGGGGTATCCATCAATTTTCTAACCATTTATTATGACCCAGACACCCTCTTCTCTTCCGAGCAGGGGGTGCCTGGTTGTCTGACATTGATTTCCATTATGCTCGGCCAAGCACATGAATATAGCAATGTGTTCGAGCCTAACACCCAAATACTTTGGTGCTCGCTCATCACTAGCTCTGACGGATCAGAGAAAGGGCAAAATAATCAATATATTCGTATTCGTGAATATTATAGATTTTCTTTCATCTGAACCTATGATCCCTCCCTGCTCCTTGCTTGTGGGCCAATGAGAAGGCTGCAATGTCTTTGTCTGAGCTAAGCAACATCCCTAGCAACCAATAGGACAGTTGCCTACCCCTTACTATATAAGAACCTCTCAAGCAGCCATTTTCTGCAGTTTTTTTGCAGTTCTGAGAGAGACAGCAGTGTCATTGCTGTGCTCTGTGCTTTGCTGTGTCATTACATTAGATAGATAGTTAGTTAGTTAGCTTATATATATAGTACAGATAGCTAGTGGTAGCTAGTGATATAGTGTAGCTGAGGTTCTGCTGTCCATACATACATGCTACAGACATAGCGCTGTGATGTCACAAGTTCACAACAATACTTAGTGCACCAATCAGTAATATGTAGTCAGACCTGCTAAAATGTGAAGTTGCACGTATTGTGCAAAAATATGTGCATAATTAATTGCCGATTTGCGCAATAGCAAATATATTGGAGCACTCTATCTGCATATAAAGCTATTATAATTTTCTGCCGTGCCAACCATTTTCTCCAGTCTCAGGAAACTTCTAGCAGCTTGAAAAATGTAGCAAAAGTGACCCACGCCTGTATTGCACGTGCAATACGCGCATATTACATTGCCGATTTTTGCAATCAAGAAAATAATGGCGAATTCTCAAATTCACGAATTTATGATTAATATTCGCCCAAATATTCACGAAATATTGCAAATTCGAATATTGCCCCTGCCACTCATCACTAGACATTAGTACAGTGGTAACATTATGCTTTAGTCAGTTTGCCATGCTGAAATCCCTGCTGTCTCCTCAGTTAATGACAAAAATACCACAGTTCTGAAACTTGGACAAAATGTTGGCGCATGGACAGAATTCTGGCATACATATGGTAAAGGATTTATGATACATCAAATTTATAAAGGTCTAAGCACCTGAAACATACATTTGTCTAATATTAAAACTGGGATCTGAGGCTTAGCTAGGCGGCATGACGTAGGGGTGCGTGCCGCGTTCCTCCTCCTGCCGTCCTTCCCTCCTCTCTACTTGCCACCAGGTTTGATGTTGAACGCTGAGCCCAGCCGTGACTTGTGGAGTGCAGAAGCGCTGATCTGATGTCCGGAGTAGTCGGCCCTGACGCCCTGTGACGCTGCCCTCACCATTACGGCGTGTATTCCGTCTGGCTGGATCGTGATGCGAGCCTGAGTCTTGTGTGCGGCAGAGCTCGTGGATTGGTATGGATACTCACCTCCGGTGCGCGGCAGGAGACTCAGGTGACGCTGTGCCTTTCTCCCTGGGACAGCGGGGTATAGCTGTGGATCTTGGTGGCGCCTGGTGTGGATCCCAGATGTGGAGGTCGTGGAGGTCATCTGGTGTCCTGGTCCTGCCGACTTCTGTTTAACGCCTGAGAGGGTGTGAGACCGTAGCTGATCGTTTGCTGAGGCCTCTATTGCCGGCCGCTGATTGCCGGGTGCCTGCTCTATTTGTTGAGTTGGTCGGATCTGTGCCCAGGAAAATATATTGCGCTGGGGGGCATACAGCTGGGTGCTTTGATAAATCCATTCCTATCCCTGGGTGGAAAGAGTGTCTGTGGGATTTTTATTTTGAGGCCAAGACCGTGACCTTTGACGGAGGCTTGTACCCTATGTACTGTATGTGAATCATAGGTTAAAATCTCATCTAGCAAGTCACCTGGACATACAGCGGCTTCTGGTTATATGATTCTTGTATCTAAGCCGAATCATTTCCAAGTTGGGATAAAGGGCAAGCCCTATCCTAGATTCTGGCCTCTGATAGAATCAGATCTCCTTTCTTTGTAAAATTGGATCCTGATGTTAGTTCTACTCCAGGGTTGTTTGAGAGGGGATAATTAATTCAAAATTTTACCCTTCTGTAACGGATCACCTTCCGTTAATGGACGCTTCCTAGCTTGCACCGAGGACCACAAGCACCGAACTGGACACCACAACCACCGCAGACTCCACAACCGCCGTCGCTTAACTGGAGCCGCGCCGTCTTCCTTCCACCCTGAATGAACCTCCAGCATTCAGGACCGTGTGGGAAAGATCTCTCCTCCAGGGAATATGCAGAGCATAGCAATCCCCAGCGTGATACAGCAATTCCCTCCAATAACGAGACGAGGCTTCGTTTTGAAGGGTTAGAAAAACATGAACTGAACTCTTTATTGAGGGCTACCCGCCCGTATTTATGCAGGTCCCCATCTGGTGTACACGCCCCTAGGGGACCAGAAGGAGGACTATGATACAGGACAGACACGTAGAACTCAGGATACAACACATCCTCACAATGCTTCATGGTTTCCTCCTCTCTGCCCTGGAGACACCCGAAGAGCAATTCAATTATCTCTCAGGACAAAGGGAAATCACCAATACACATGTGGGAACAACAGGACAGGAATCACCACCCAAATACACAAAATCCTCCCTTCTGTCTGTGATATAATTATGGATTAACATAACTATCACAGACAGTAAAAATACAGTTTTTAAACATACACTGTAACTTTAAAACCATACATTCCATCTCCATAAAACATAAACACTTCCAAAAATCACACAAATCCCTCCAGCGGATCAAAAGTTAAGTGGAAGTCCAATTTCCTGCCCAAAACAGTTCCATAGATTTGGGCTGTGCGGTCGGTCAATTTCATGCAGAAAAACGACTAAGTCCCATCTTCGAACGGGACTTAGTCTCTGGAGCTGAAAGTTCAGTATGAAAGAAGTTAAGGGTCAGTGATGTTCGTGTATTTGCGCATCCGATTTTAGTTCCACAGAATCGTTAGTATACACCGCTGACCGCGTTCGGTCCTATTAACAGTCCAGACATGCGGCATAGTTCTGTTACACTGTTCTTGAAGGGTAATATGTCCCGGGGCCATAGTCGTAGGGCAGGAGGCTAGCCATATGTTTTCTACAATGCCCAGTGGCAAATGGCAGTTTGTCACACATCTCCCCTTTGGGGGGAAGACTAACCAGGCACCTGACCTTCTGTCGGTCAGTGCCTCCGTTAGTCGATCCACCAACCCACAGTAACCAAATGCCCGAGTAGCCCACCCACAACAAACAGGTACAAGGGTGACCCACCCACAAGAAACAGTTACTGCACCTGGGTATTTTGCTGTGGTGATGGAGCAACATGCTGTGGGGACTTGAGGGAGGGCAGAGGCCGACTGCAATCTGCCCAGCTGCCAGCTCTTCTGCTGGGGTGCTGAGACCATAGTCCGGCTCAGTAGCCAGAGGAACATGAGAGTCAGTAGGGGTTAACATCGCCTCTGTTAACCCTGAGGCCACGTTAGGAGTTAACTGGGGAGGGGAATTTGTACTTACCCCCTCCTCCTGTTGTCCTGGTGAGGGTAGTAGGGGATCTGGACAGGCTGTCCAGCATCCCGGTAGGTCAGGAGCAGAGACCACGGTCCCATCTGCACCGTCTGGGCGATTGGTGTCTCCCCTTGTTGTGGTAAGCTGCCGCTGGGGAGAGAGGGTGCTGCTCTCCTCTCCCTGAAACACAGGCTGCCGCTGGGGAGAAAGGACAACACCTTCAGCTCCCTGGGGTACACACTTCCGCTGGGGGGGAAGGAGGGCACCTTCAGCTCCCTGTAACACACACTGCCACTGGGGAGGAAGGACGACACCTTCAGCTCCCTGGGGTTCACACTGCCGCTGGGGAGGAAGGACGAAACCTTCGGCCCCCTGGGGTACACACTGCCGCTGGGGAGGAAGGAGGGCACCTTCAGCTCCCTGTAACACACACTGCCGCTGGGGAGAAGGACGACACCTTCAGCTCCCTGGGGTTCACACTGCCGCTGGGGGGGAAGGACGACACCTTCGGCCCCCTGGGGTACACACTGCCGCTGGGGAGGAAGGAGGGCACCTTCAGCTCCCTGTAACACACACTGCCGCTGGGGAGGGAGGACGACACCTTCAGCTCCCTGGGGTTCACACTGCCGCTGGGGGGGAAGGACGACACCTTCGGCCCCCTTGGGTACACACTGCCGCTGGGTAGGAGGGGGGGCACCTTCAGCTCCCTGTAACACACACTGCCGCTGGGGAGGAAGGACGACACCTTCAGCTCCCTGGGGTTCACACTGCCGCTGGGGGGGAAGGACGACACCTTCGGACCCCTGGGGTACACACTGCCTGTAACTCACGCTTTTGCTGGGGCGCAGGGACGGAATACTTCGCTATCTCTGCCCGATATTCTGCTTCCTTCTGCAGATACTCCGCCAGTTCTCTCCTCACTTTCGGTACAAGTTCCTCTGTTAGGAGGGGCCCGTAGATAGCCAACCGCCTCTTCAGCATAGCGTCAAACCAGATGTGACTATACCAATATTCCAGTTTTGCTTGGTGTTCCCAGGATGCTGCTCCTCGCACTAGGGAAGCCATCCCACTGCTGCCACCAATGTAACGAATCACCTTCCGTTAATGGACGCTTCCTAGCTTGCACCGAGGACCACAAGCACCGCACGAATATGCAGAGCATAGCAATCCCCAGCGTGATACAGCAATTCCCTCCAATAACGAGACGAGGCTTCGTTTTGAAGGGTTAGAAAAACATGAACTGAACTCTTTATTGAGGGCTACCCGCCCGTATTTATGCAGGTCCCTATCTGGTGTACACGCCCCTAGGGGACCAGAAGGAGGACTGTGATACAGGACAGACACGTAGCACAAATCACACAAATCCCTCCAGCGGATCAAAAGTTAAGTGGAAGTCCTTTATGACCGACCGCAAGCACAATTTCCTGCCCAAAACAGTTCCATAGATTTGGGCTGTGCGGTCGGTCAATTTCATGCAGAAAAACAACTAAGTCCCATCTTCGAACGGGACTTAGTCTCTGGGGCTGAAAGTTCAGTATTGAAGAAGGTAAGGGTCAGCGGTGTTCGTGTATTTGCGCATCCGATTTTAGTTCCACAGAATCGTTAGTATACACCGCTGACCGCGTTAGGTCCTATTAACAGTCCAGACATGCGGCATAGTTCTGTTACACTGTTCTTGAAGGGTAATATGTCCCGGGGCCATAGTCGTAGGGCAGGAGGCTAGCCATACGTTTTCTACAATGCCCAGTGGCAAATGGCAGTTTGTCACACCTTCCGGCTGCTCCACTGCGTATTCAGAGACTTCCGCCTTGATTCTGCAAACTGTAACTTGTATTGTCGTCGGATTGCTTATGTATCCAGCTGAATATGCTTTGATTTATGTTCTCAGCGTATATGTATCCAGTATTTATGCTCTTTTTTAATATTTTTTATATGTATCTAGCTTTTCTTTTTTTCGCGCTGTGTATGTACATGTGCTATATCTCTGTATTGGATGCTTATGTCTTTGTGAGCACGGAATAGATTGTCTAGGTCCTATAGTCAATACGGGGCATTTTTCAAGCCGGTCCGGATTTATAGTGGATCTGTTGTTGGAAGTTCCTCTGTATTTCATATTGTCTGGACCCTACATTAGTCCTTTCTTTATGTGAATTGGTTGTCTAGAGATTACCTATTAGGTCTTTTAGACATGCCGCCTAAGTATCGTAAATCTAGAGGGGTCCCCTCGCCGAAAGGCGGTTCCACCTAAAACTAGGGGGGGTTGTTCAAAGATCTGTTCCACAGGCTGAGTTGGGAGAGGTTAATTCGGATCGACTAGAATTGGCCACTACAAAATCTAGTACGCCCCAGAGCGAAGGGTTGGATAGTATTAATAAAAAACTCTCGGACATATTGGGAGTAGTAAATTCCACCAGCACCTCCGTTGCAGAGTTGACGTCTTCCCTCTCAGTAGTACAAGGAGATGTTACGATAATTAGAGATGAAATGACAAAACTGAGACTGAAGGTGAAGGAATCGGAATTAGCAGTTATCTCTGTCACCTCAGAGAACACTGTATTAAAAAAGAGATTAGAAGAGGTAGATCAAGATAGTTTTTGGCTCAGAAGGAAAGTGATAGACCTGGAGGATAGGTCCCGTAGATACAACTTGCGACTGGTGGGTTTCCCAGAAGGGGTAGAACAGGATAATCCTGTCAAATTAATAAAAAAGATGGCTGGTCGAAAATTTAGGGCCAGACCAGGATGCATCTACCTTTTGTGTGGAAAGGGCCCACAGAATTCCCTTTAAAAAACCTCCTCCATGGGCTTCCCCTAGGTCAATTTTGGCGAAACTGGTTTGTTCGAAGGATCGGGATTGGGTACTCAGACGTAAAAGAGAAGTACTAGACACATATTTCGATGGAAACCTGATATCTACAGTATATACCCAGATTTTTCACGAGAGACCAAAATTAAAAGAAGATCTTTCGTTGATGTTAAAAAAAGATTGGCTGCAGCCAATATTAAGTACTCAATGTCATTCCCAGCGAAATTAAGGGTGGTATACAATGATGCTGTCCGGTTTTTCTCTACACAGGTGGATGCGGTTCAATGGCTGGACTTGAAGGGGTTATAATGAGAATATAAATGTGGGGAGGAGGGAGGTCAAAGGGGGGAAATGGGCGGGGGGGAGATTTGGTGGATTGGAAGAGGTTGATGGGTAAGGTTATATACCTTATTATTAAGCATGTAGCGGGTTCTTTGGGGGTGGGTCTGAGGGAGGGATTGGCTGTCGTCACTGGCTTTTGGTCTACGTGTCTCTCTCCTAGATAGGGGACTGGGATTCTGATTTATATATTGTCTATGCCATGTAATATTCTATTCTGGAAAGTGAGAGGGTTGGGAGACAGAACTAAGAGGACGGTGGTATTTGATCTTGTGGCACGTCATCTGCCGGCTATTGTGGTATTATTAGAAACACATGCAACAGTAGATAGGCTTTATACATTGAAAAGGAAATGGGCTTATTTTGAATATCACGCTTACTTTTCTTCGTATGCAAGAGGGGTCAGCGTATATATTCACCGCAGGATGGAGTTTCAACCTGTAGATAATATGATAGATAAAGAAGGGAGATTTGTATTCCTCCATGGCTTTTGGAAAGGGCAGGAGATTATATTGGCGTTTATTTATATTCCTCCACCATACAAATCAACTGTCTTTTCTCTATTAGCTAAATACATAGCCACAAAAAATCAATGTGCATTATTAGTAGCTGGAGATTTCAACTCAGTTCTTGATCCTGAGTTGGATCGTTTCTCCACCTCTTCTGGGCAGGGTCGGACTGGATCGCCTCTGAGTACTATTTGCTGGCGCTGGTTGATATCTGGCGCCACCTCTATGGCAATAAGAAAATCTTCTCTTGCTTCAGCCAGTCCTATGGGTCAATGTCCCGTATTGATCTGGCTTTCGCAAGTCGTGATTTGAGTCATCAAATTGTGAAAATGAAGTATGAACCTCATGGAATTTCAGATCACTCCCCAGTTCTGATTATGTTCAGAGAGGCGGATGCTCCAGCCTCAGGTAGAACTTTTAAACTGAATTCGCATTGGTTTGATGTGATAGGGGAGCAATGCCGAATTGATCTGGATATACAGGAATTCTGGGGCTTTAATGTAGGCTCAACACATATACACTATGTGTGGGATGCATTGAAGGCCCATATAAGGGGCTTATACTTTACTAAAATCAATAGGTATAGATCGGAACTTCGTCGAAGGGAACAAAAGCTGACAGAGGCAATTAGGATCCTACAGGCTTTATTAATTGCTCATTATAATGAGCAATATATAACTCAGTTAAAGGAGGCCAACCTACAGCTTAAGACACTTCTGTACAGTAAAGCACAGCATAAGCTTCTTTTCCAAGGTCAAAATCGCTTCTGTGAATCGGGTAAAATGGGCAAGTTTCTTGCACGATTAGTGGCTAATCAGAGAGAGGCTACTAGTATAAGGGAGATTAGGAACTCAAAAGGTAATAGGGTGAGGTCCTCAGAGGAGATTAGGGAGGAATTTGTGAAATACTATTCTACTCTTTATCATTCTGATTCTATGTTTAGTCGGAATGATATGGATCAATATTTACAACAATTGGAGCTTCCCCAGTTAGATTCACAGGACAGGGAAATGCTGGATCGCCCTATTCTTTTGGAGGAGTTGCAAGCGATACTCCCATCCCTAAAGTATAATTCATCCCCTGGTCCCGATGGCTTGCCGTTTGAACTTTATAGGTACCACGCTAAATCGCTCCTTCCTATTCTTGTCTGGGTCTTGAATGAATCCTGTTTATTTGGCTCTTCACCTCCATCATTTAGAGAGGCAGTGATCATCTTGGTGTTGAAAAAGAATAAAGATATATGCGATATGGGGTCATATAGACCCATATCGCTTTTAAATACAGTCTACTAAATTTTTGCTAAAATTCTGGCTAATCGCTTGAAGAGGGTCATAGCCTCTCTGGTACATCCCAATCAGACGGGTTTTATTCCGGGCCGGCAAATACAGATGAGTCTTTATAGGGTGTATTTGAATCTCTCTGTTGGGGATAGTATAGACCACTCCATCCTGTCCTTAGATGCCTCAAAGGCGTTTGACAGGATGGAGTGGTCTTTTTTGTGGCTACTATGTCTCAATTTGGTTTGGGGAACATATTTATGGAAATTACTCAAATGCTATATGAACAGCCGTTAGCATTTATTAATATCAATGGTATTAGTTCTCCCGTTATGATGCAGCGAGGGATGAGACAGGGATACCCCCTTTCTCTTCTTCTTTTTGCCCTATTTATTGAACTGTTGGCCTGTAAGATCCGTTTAGATAACCGTATAGACGGCTTCTGGGTGGCTGGAGTGAGCGATAAAATAAGCCTCTATGCTGATGATGTGATTCTGTTCCTGGATCAGGGATGGAAAATCCTTCCTTATGTAATAGAAGCAATAGAGGATTTTGGTAAATTTTCGGGTTATCTGATTAACTGGACTAAGTCATCGCTCCTCCCGCTGAATCGTAAGGCCGTAGATGAGGGGAGTGGAGTCTGGGTTCTTGCTCCTAATAAAACTTTGGACTATTTGGGGGTTAAGATTGGGGTTCCCATAAATAGGTTTTATGAGCTTAATTTGGCCCCGGTGTTGAATAAAGTTAAGTCTAAAATATGCGCTTTGCAGAAATTGATATTGGCACAGACTGATCGAATAGCATTGGTTAAAATGATTATCTTGCCTATTGTGATGTACCCGAGGTGTGCTTCCCCTGTTTGGATCGATGATATATTTTTCCATAGATTGGAGACTCTTACTAACAATCTAATTTGGGGAAGGAAGAGGGTGCGTATAAAACAAAGATATTTATGGCTGTCGGAGTCAGAGAGAGGGTTATCATTTCCTTTTTTTCAAGGATATTATTTATGTGCACAGATTCAGCGATGTTGTAACTTTAAAGAGAGTTCACTTGCACGATATTTGACTAAGGTTATGGATAAACCAATAGAGAATATCTTCACATATTTGGAGTCTGGGTATATGGGATTGAGTAAGTCCCTACTGATCCCTTGGACCCTACAGAGGGTTTGGAATAAGCTTAAGGAGATTCTAAAAGTTTCCTGTCCTTTTGCTTTCACCCCTCTGTGGTAGAACAGGAGTCTGGTGGTATTCTTTAAAATCACAGATTTTGTTTACTGGTTACGTAAGGGGGTTGTCAATGTGTGTCACCTTTTCTCTACGGGACATTTTAAATCGTTTTTGGAATTTAATTTCACGGATAGTTCATCATTAGATTTGTTCATGTACTCACGTTTAAAACACGTATATGAGGCCTTTAGGAATAAAGGCTACATTTTTCCACGAGAGAATTTATTTCTTGATTATTGTTATGCCCAGAAAGATGAGAAGGATAAGATAGCTAGATTATATTGCAAACTCCGAATGGCATTGGCAACTGTAACACTTTTTAAAAGCCCAAGTAAGTGGGAGCAAGAGTTGCATTGCCCTCCACTACAGTGGACAAGCATTTACAGAAATGTAAGAAAGGCTACAATTTCCAATGCTCAAAGATTAATTCAATTTAAGATCTTGCACCAGTTGTATTATACGCCAAAAATGCAAGCGAAATTCCCCCAAAATAAAGGCCGAGACTGCTGCTGCCCTAAATGTGGATATGTGAACGTGGATTACGGCAACTTACTTTGGAATTGTAGTAAACTAAAAAAGTACTGGGAACAGGTCTTTGTAACCCTACAAAAGGAGTCCTCTATGACATATAATCCTGGGATGTTGACTGTGATATTGGGATACTTTGCTCCAGAAATGGTAATCCCGGTGCGGGTCAGACAGATCTGGGTGAGGGGTTTGATGGCGGCAAAAGTTATTCTAATTAAACACTGGGGCTCTGTCTCCCCCGCCCTCGCTAAATGAATGGATCCTGTACCTTCAACAAATTAGAATGTTTGAGGATATGGAAAGGAAACTGAGAGCGGCACGAATGACTGTTCAGCTATAATTAATACTGTAATTATGGATATATTTGATAGAGCTGTTGTGTCTATAGTGATATTTATAATTTAGGCAGGATCCTGCCTCTCTTTACAGGGAGTGCAGAATTATTAGGCAAGTTGTATTTTTGAGGATTAATTTTATTATTGAACAACAACCATGTTCTCAATGAACCCAAAAAACTCATTAATATCAAAGCTGAATATTTTTGGAAGTAGTTTTTAGTTTGTTTTTAGTTTTAGCTATTTTAGGGGGATATCTGTGTGTGCAGGTGACTATTACTGTGCATAATTATTAGGCAACTTAACAAAAAACAAATATATACCCATTTCAATTATTTATTTTTACCAGTGAAACCAATATAACATCTCAACATTCACAAATATACATTTCTGACATTCAAAAACAAAACAAAAACAAATCAGTGACCAATATAGCCACCTTTCTTTGCAAGGACACTCAAAAGCCTGCCATCCATGGATTCTGTCAGTGTTTTGATCTGTTCACCATCAACATTGCGTGCAGCAGCAACCACAGCCTCCCAGACACTGTTCAGAGAGGTGTACTGTTTTCCCTCCTTGTAAATCTCACATTTGATGATGGACCACAGGTTCTCAATGGGGTTCAGATCAGGTGAACAAGGAGGCCATGTCATTAGATTTTCTTCTTTTATACCCTTTCTTGCCAGCCACGCTGTGGAATACTTGGACGCGTGTGATGGAGCATTGTCCTGCATGAAAATCATGTTTTTCTTGAAGGATGCAGACTTCTTCCTGTACCACTGCTTGAAGAAGGTGTCTTCCAGAAACTGGCAGTAGGACTGGGAGTTGAGCTTGACTCCATCCTCAACCCGAAAAGGCCCCACAAGCTCATCTTTGATGATACCAGCCCAAACCAGTACTCCACCTCGACCTTGCTGGCGTCTGAGTCGGACTGGAGCTCTCTGCCCTTTACCAATCCAGCCACGGGCCCATCCATCTGGCCCATCAAGACTCACTCTCATTTCATCAGTCCATAAAACCTTAGAAAAAGATATTGAGATATTTCTTGGGCCAGTCTTGACGTTTCAGCTTGTGTGTCTTGTTCAGTGGTGGTCATCTTTCAGCCTTTCTTACCTTGGCCATGTCTCTGAGTATTGCACACCTTGTGCTTTTGGGCACTCCAGTGATGTTGCAGCTCTGAAATATGGCCAAACTGGTGGCAAGTGGCATCTTGGCAGCTGCACGCTTGACTTTTCTCAGTTCATGGGCAGTTATTTTGCGCCTTGGTTTTTCCACACGCTTCTTGCGACCCTGTTGACTATTTTGAATGAAACGCTTGATTGTTCGATGATCACGCTTCAGAAGCTCTGCAATTTTAAGAGTGCTGCATCCCTCTGCAAGATATCTCACTATTTTTGACTTTTCTGAGCCTGTCAAGTCCTTCTTTTGACCCATTTTGCCAAAGGAAAGGAAGTTGCCTAATAATTATGCACACCTGATATAGGGTGTTGATGTCATTAGACCACACCCCTTCTCATTACAGAGATGCACATCACCTAATATGCTTAATTGGTAGTAGGCTTTCGAGCCTATACAGCTTGGAGTAAGACAACATGCATAAAGAGGATGATGTGGTCAAAATACTCATTTGCCTAATAATTCTGCACGCAGTGTATAGGGTAGTTGATTGTTGCCTATAATGGCTATCCTGTGTTGGTTGTCTTGTTTACTATAATGTGCTGTTTTTCACTGTGTTTTAAAAAAAAGAAAATAAATATTTAATAAAAAAACAACAACTGGGATTTGTATAGACAATACAAAGTTTGAAAGTATTATTAAATTTGCCCCAATGTGACGATGACTAAAAGCTGAAATAGGAAAAACTGATAATAACAGGAGAAACATAATATGATAAAGAACTTGTGTGATCTGCTTTGATACCAGGAAGTACATTATTTCAATGTGACTGTTACTGGAGATATAATATGTACACAGATCCACTAACATATGGTGTTTAATAGATCCTAATTTCCCGAAATTTGATTTGTATTCGATTTGGCCAAATCGGTTGGGTGATTCGATTTGGGTCCAAACTAATTTGTCTGTAATCAAAAGTGCTGCAATTGCCCTGAAAAGTTGTTGATGACTATTTGGGGTTTTCTAGGACTGTATGCAACTAATTTCAAGCCAGTATTAGTAAGCCTAAAATGACAGCGACATATATGGCTATGGGGAAGCACATTTCTGCTGGTGGTAACAGCACTGTAGGATTTTTAACATTTTAAAAAAATAGTCCAAAAAATTATTGATTTTTGGAAGCAAATGCAAGCCAATCTGCATACACACAAACTGTCTGGGGGTAATGTGGCCCATTTTCTTAATTTTTTCCTGTCTTCTGATGTGAAAAATGGATTATACAATTTTAAGAAATTCACATGAATCAAAATAACTTCAAGTTCAGATTTAATCCAAATTTTTGAAAAATTTGGGTTGAATTTGATTTGCTTAGAATCAGTTCGCTTATCTCTAATCCTAATGTCTGCTAACTGAAATTCACTGTAAGAAATATGTTTATCTGTAAGGAGGTAAAAAAAATATTTAACCTCAAGACCTATTATTTCTATTATAATTAATTCATTAAAGAATTTTTTTTTATGCAGTCAGAGTCATCTAATCTTCATTGTAACTACAAGCCCTTACTAACCAAACAAAAGAGACTAACATTTTGTCGCTGTGAACAGGGTGCACTAATCAATATGGAAAATTATGTACTAAGAGAAAATATGGTGAAACCACTTTTATAGTGGATCTGAAAACAATATTTTATACACAGATGCAAAACAAAGAGAAAAGTATCCAGTTATTTACGATCGGATTAAGAGAAATATGGAAATTTAGAACCCAAAGAAGAGAAGGAAGACCCTTTGATGATTCAGTGGAGGAACATTGCACATTGTGAGTCAAATTTGTCACTGGTTTGAAGAATTTGAGCTTTGAAAGACTTAATATGAGCTAATGGAGATAGACTTACACAATGTACATATGCAAGCCTAATAAAGATAAGAAGGTGAGTAAGTAAACTAGTATCAGAGTGTTTAACACCAGGTGTCTAAGGGTACTTTCACACTAGCGTTTTTGCTGGATCCGGCAGGGTCCAGCAAAAAAGCTTCTGTTACTGATAATCAGTGATGGCCAGTTTGCATTGTTCGCCCACGAACATATGCGGGCTGCCATCTTTCTTCACAAGTCCGGCGAGGCACAGGTAAGCCCTTACCTGTGCCTGTGCGCGAGACGGTCTGAAAACAAGTGTGGTCAGGGCTTACCTGTGCCTCGCCGGACTTTGGAAAAACAATGCAAACTGTCCATCACTACTGATAATACAACCATCTGCATCCGTTATGAACGGATTTGGTTGTGTTATCTTTAACATTGCCAAGACGGATAAATGGGGGACGGATCTGTTTTCTATTGTGGCAGATTGTGTCAGAGAAAACTGATCTGTCCCCATTGACTTGCATTGGGGTAATGCCGGATCCGTCTTGCATCTGCATCCCAGGACGAAAAGCAAAATACAAAAATACAACATGTTGCGGTTTGCTCTCTGGTCTGAGAACACAACTAAACAGAACGGAATGCATTTTGGAGCATTCTGTTCTGTTCAGTTTTGTCCCCATTGACAATGAATGGGGACAAAACTGAAGCGCTTTTTTTCGGTATTGAGCCCCTATGATGGAACTCAATACCGGAAAACGTAAATGCTAGTGTGAAAGTACCCTAAGGTAAATAGAGGTAATGTTTATAGGTCCTTAGCATCTGATCGGTGAGTGTCTTACATCCCACACCCTCACCGATCAACTGCTCCCTGAAGCTACCGTCATTTGAACTGCTAGCACTGTAAATGGAACAGGAAGCACAGCTCAGTTCAAAGTCTAGTGGCCGTGATGGGTTATTGCACTTCAGCTTCCATTGGAGTGTATGGCAGCTGAGCTGCAGTAATCCAGCATGACCACTACACTTTGAACAGAGCTGTGGTTTCATTTACATTTACATTGCTAATTTTAGCAAATGAGGCTGCAGGGAATAAGTGATCGTGGGGGTGCGGGGAAAACCCCTTTAAGATACCAAAAAAAATATTTGTTAGCAGAAGTGTTTTCTATTGATGCTTTACAGGTTAGCATGAAACTGAATAAATTAGTTGGAATATAAACCAGATTGACATATCAATATGATTATAGGAGTCCCTTCAGTTGGAGGACACTGATCTCTCTTGGGGTTTGTTGCAAAGGTTTAAGGCTGTAATTCAACAACTTAAAAAGGTTTTTGCCAGAAATGCCTAAGCCTTTGGGTTTACCAACTAAATCAACATGAAATCAATATGAGAAACATAGACTGACATAGAGAAAGATATATAGTAGAAACATACATTATATGGATGTATAGCGGCTCTACATTTTGGTGTCTGGATTTAGGTGCACCGTTATCAGACTACCCCACCGTCCGTAAATATGAATAAATATATATACTGAATAAACTAACAGGCACTCAATCACCGGGAACTGAACCAAGGACAAATATTTATTATATCGAAATACATATAATGTGCAAAAATATCCAAGCAAAAAAAATAAAAAATAAAAAAATATATAAAATTAAAATTAAAAAAACATAGTGTAATGGTGCAGAACCCCAAACAACCAGACAGAGTTTAAACAATGGTCGATTTATTAAATGACGGCAGTACAGTCCAGACCAGAAATCATATGCAGGTAATCAATCCAAATAATAACTTGTGCAGGAAAACTCACAAGGGACAGCCAGACCAGGCCAAAGTTTATATGCACAGAAATAGTCTATGTAACGTAGTACCTAGGGACAAGACATTTCCAGGGTCCGATCCGAGGTCCAACACGAGACAAACTGTTCCGCATAGAAGTTTCCCACAGGCAGTCTCTAGAGATGGATTGAGGAAGTAAGAGGTCATGGACAGGTAGTCTGGAGGAATGTGAACAGCAACATACACCCGGGTTGTCAAAACAACAGTGGGCACTGACCAGCCAGAGAGATCACCTCTTAAACACCTGCTAGCCAATCACAGAGTGCCACGTGTCTATTCCTCATAGGCCATATGATTATCCCAATCCCTGACACTTGTACGGCCTTGGCTGGTCATTGATCACTTAACCGATGCCTGCCCTCTAATCTACTAGAGTTTATGTACAGGTATATTCTCCGTCAGCGGCCGGCGTAACGAATAAGATGCGCGTACATTCGGCCACGTAACACTTTGCGAACCTGCTCTCAAGCGTGCATGCAGATGCTCAAGCAACCCAGCTGCTACTAATTCATCCGCATGAACCTAGCGGGCAGGTACCCAATATCTCTCCTCTGGACCAAATCCTTTCCAGTCCACTAAATACTCGAGGGACTTCTGGACAAAACGGGATTCCAAAATCTTATTACCGTATTTTCCGGCGTATAAGACGACTGGGCGTATAAGACGACCTCTAACTTTTCCATAAAAAAAAAAAGGTTTTGGGCTATACTCGCCATATAAGACTACCCCCTGAATGCCCAGCCCTCCCTGTCTTCAAGACGATATTCTCCAGTCCAGGGAACTGACTGGGATCTGTGAATGGCACTGTTATGAGGAGCGGGATCTGTGAATGGCACTGTTATGGGAGGGGGATCTGTGAATGGCACTGTTATGGGGAGGGGGATCTGTGTATGGCATTGTTATGGGGAGGGGGATCTGTGGATGACACTGCTATGGGGAGTGGGATCAGTGGATGACACTGCTATGGGGGGAATCTATGGATGACACTATATAGCATCTTATGCTATATGTGTCATCCACAGATCCACCCCATGACAGTATCATCCACAGATCCCCCTTCCGATAACAGTGCCATCCACAGATCCCCCCTAAACAGTGCCATCCACAGATCCCCCCTAAACAGTGCCATCCACAGATCCCCCTAAACAGTGCCATCCACAGATCCCCCCTAAACAGTGCCATCCACAGATCCCCCCTAAACAGTGTCATCCACAGATCCCCCCTAAACAGTGCCATCCACAGATCCCCCCTAAACAGTGCCATCCACATATCCCCCCCAAACAGTACCATCCACAGATCCCCCCCAAACAGTGCCATCCACAGATCCCCCCTAAACAGAGCCATCCACAGATCCCCCCCCTAAACAGTGCCATCCACAGATCCCCCTCCCCAACGCTCACACTCACAGGAGTCACTCACACTCACTGACGTCAGACGCCTGCGCCGCCTAGTGGGAGGAGCAGGCACGTGACATCAGTGAGTGAGCGCCGCCCGCACTGCCTGCTGTTACCGGAGCTGAGAGTAAGGTATCCTAGTAAAGAGATGAGCGATGATTAAAGTTAAAGTTACTGATTACAGTTTATAAATGTACTCCTGTGAGCGGCGTGGCCCTGTATATTCTAACCCCCAGGCAAGCGTCTCCATCACCATGGGAACGCCTGGGGGTTAGAATATACCATCGGATTTGAGTATACCCGACGTATAAGACGACCCCGACTTTTGAAAATAATTTCTAGTGTTAGAAAGTCGTCTTATACGCCAGAAAATACGGCAACCTCGAATTCAGGCTCCCCTTGAACCTCCACCGGAGATGGAGTTTAAATGAAGAGAGCTGACTCGGCTGCCGCTTTGCGCAGTGAAACATGAAAGGTGTTCACTCCTCGAATCGATGGAGGAAGAGCAACCTTGTAATTCACCCGATTGATCTTTTGTGTCACCGGATATGGACTAATGAATCTAGGCCCCAGTTTGGCAGATGGTTGGCACAAGGGAATGCTCTGGGTGGAGACCCACACTGGATCTCTTACTTTAAACTCTTGCTCCACAGTGGAATGACGATCAGCAAATCTTTTCTGTTGCGCCACCGCACTACGAAGATTTTGCCGCGCCAACAACCAAATGGGTTGCCTATCCTGGAACCATTGATCCGCCACCGGTGAGTCAGTGGAGGCCGCTACCAGAGAGGAGAGTCTTGGATTCCTGCCCCCACGCACCTGAACGGAGACATCTTTGTAGAGGCGTGTTCGTAGTTGTTATAAATGTAATCACAGGGAACGACCTGTTAACAGGTCGTTCCCTGTGATTACATTTATTGGATTATATACCACCTGTGGTTATTATTCCCTCTGACGGGATATCGTCTTAGCTGTGATTAAAATCGTAGTTGTTATAAGCCACCTCTGCAAAGGTGAGGTGAGCTGCCCATTCCTCCTTCCAGTCTGACACGAAACACCAGAGATATTTTTCCAGAGTCTGGTTCGTTCTCTCTGTCTGCCCGTTGTCTCTTCCGGCGCCCCATGTAATCGGAAGACATGTTTGACAAACAGATCTGCCAGCTCTCCAGCCGATGGCAATCCGGAGAGTGGTATAAAATGGGCCATCTTAGTATATCGTCTAAACAGACGACCACGAATCTACCCAAGAAATCCCGGAGGACATCATTAATGAACTCCTGGAAGACAGCAGGGGCATTACAGAGACCAAAAGGCATTACGAGATACTCGTAATGCCCGTCCCTGGTGTTAAATGCGGTCTTCTATTCGACACTAGTAATGGACGAACATCGGCCGGGACGGTTCGCGAACGCGATCAAATGTTCGCAAACTGCAAGTTCATTTTAATAGCAGTCGAACCTGAAAAACCTTCAGCTCATATTTGCAGGCACCAAATACTTACAAGAAGTGGGGATCAATTTCAAAAATTTCCACAAAAAATATGTATTTTAATCAGGGGCCATTTGTATGCGTCTTAAATTGAAACTCTCAAAAATGTGCCCTGCTGGAGCCTAGAAATATTTCATTTTAGGCCACGGGAGTACAGGCCCCAAACATTAGGCATTCACCGGACAGAAAACATCAAGTGATTATGTGGCTGGAGGTATATTAGACGGTCATAAGATATCAATTTTACTGCAGGCCAGTGAAGTACAGGCCCCAAACATTATTCATTCATTCAATGTACAGAAAAGAACAAGCTTTGTCTTCTTATCTTTGTCTGTCGCTAGTAGAGGCCTAAGCATGGTGGGCAGGTTCCCCCAGAAGTATCTTGCTGGATGAGCAGCCAATACCGCACTTGCATCATTCTTGACAGGATTCGGCTCCAGGTGTAGAGGAATAGTTTTTTGGAATGCTTTCTCCATCGCAACACCCTCCACGTTGTTGATTAAACTGAAGACTGGCCGATTCTCTCCTAAGATTTTTTTTTAATGTTATTATTAAATTTATTAAACATTTTATTATGAAATTTATTCCAAATATATTATAAAATTCAGTGTCTCCATGATTAATCTTCAGCGTGGGTGTCCCACATGGGTTCTACACACTTTCAAAATAAAGTGGGGCGAATAAATGACGGTTGATCGGGACGCTCCATGATCTTCCCAGGAGCTGCTTTTGGGAGCCGCGGTTCATTTCTGAGACGTCTGTGTGGGAATCCGAAGACCATCTCCTTCTCTGTGCACCACAGGATGTCCTCCTCCTCCTGTGTTAGGAAAAATTTAATTTTCATTATAAAACTTATTAAATATAATAAGGATGCCCTCCTTTCCATTCCATGATGACTGGGAACCCCTGACGAAGAGACTGGGCCCTGGTTGGTTTAAATCGTGATTAAATTTGCAACTCTTCCAAGCTCAAAGCAATCTTGAAGCTTTGTCTTCTTTTCATTGTCTGCCACTAGTAGAGGCCTAAGCATGCCAGGCAGGTTCCCCCAGAAGTATCTTGCTGGATGAGCAGCCAATACCGCACTTGCATCAATCTTGACAGAATTCGACTGTCAGAAGACTGGCCAGTTCTCTCCTGTCTTACGCAACATAAAATTAATATTATTACATTTATTAAATATTTTAACATTGATTTTATTAAACCAAAACTTGATAAAAAATTATAAGAAAGTATACTTAAATATGCCAAAACTGGCCTAATAACTCAAGTATGAACTCTGCATTATAGGTCAATGTTAGTGTCAAGAAGAAGTGCACTCCTTTTACACCCTTGTCAGTTGATTCCACATAGATGTTTACAGAACCTGTTCTATTACACACTTATACAAGTAGAGCCCCCCTGACAGAGTGGAGAGGGTGTTAGCAGTAAGTTTGTGTTGACGTCACTGATTAATTTGCCCTTCCTCTGATCCGTCAGAACAATAACCCACAAAAAACGGATCCTGTCTTTGGAGCATACGCCTTCACCCTGTCAGCATTTGCTCAGTATTGCTAATACTAATAAAAAAAGGAGTGGATCTAAAACAGAGATGACACGTGAATGGAATATTTGCATGTCTTCTGTGTTTTGTACCCACTCCTGCTTTTGTCTACCAAATCATAAGCTAATTCTGATGGAACCATACAGGCCTTACAGCTGCTACACAGACAGGATCTGTTGTGCGTCTCATTTTTTCTTCCTTCTGACAGATCAGAAGAAAGGTCAATTAAATGATGATGTCAGCTAGGCCGAAAGCCAAAATAGTGGCCAATGACAAAGGCTGGGTTCACACAAGCGTGTCCGGATTAGTTCCGGATGCGTCCCGGTGTGTTGCGGCAAACCCGCGCGAGTAGGAATGCAATTGCAGTCAGTTTTGACTGCGATTGCGTTCCGATGTTCAGTTTTTATCGCGCGGGTGCAATGTGTTTTGCACGCGCGTGATAAAAAACCGACTGTGGTACCCAGACCTGAACTTCTTCACAGAAGTTCAGGTTTTGGTTCGGTGTTGTGTAGATGTTATTATTTTCCCTTATAACATGGTTATAAGGGAAAATAATAGCATTCTGAAAACCGAGTGCTTAGTAGGTGATCAATTGAGGGTTAAAAAAAATAAAAAAAATAAACTCACCTTCTCCTCTTGTTCGCGTAGTTCTCCCGGTCTTTAGTTCTTTAAAAGATGAACTATGGGCTAAAGGACCTTTGGTGACGTCAGATCACATGCTCCAATCACATGGTCCATCACCGCGGTGATGTACCATGTGATTGGAGCATGCGATCTGACGTCACCAAAGGTCCTTTAGCCGATAGTTCATCTTTTGAGAAGTAAAGAAGAGACGGGAGCTACGCGAACAAGAGGAGAAGGTGAGTTAATTTGTTTCTTTTTTTTTAACCCTCAATTGATCACCTACTATGCATTCTGTATTCAGAATGCTATAATTTTCTCTTATAACCATGTTATAAGGGAAAATAATACAGTTTATAGACTGTCACCTAGCAACCATGCGTGAAAATCGCACCGCATCCGCACTTGCTTGCGGATGCTTGCGATTTTCACGCAACCCCATTCACTTCTATGGGGCCAGCGTTGCGTGAAAAACGCAGAATATAGAGCATGCTGCGATTTTCACGCAACGCATAAGTGATGCGTGAAAATCATCGCTCATCTGAACAGCCCCATTGAAATGAATGGGTCCGGATTCAGTGCGGGTGCAATGCGTTCACCTACCGCATTGCACCCGCGTGGAAATCTCGCCCGTGTGAACGCAGCCAAAGTCTGGAGGTAGCGGCAGCATCAGGAGGCCACAGAGTGACACAATGAAAGTGTGGAGGTAGCAGCAGTATGAGGAGGCCACCGAGTGGCACAATCACACAGTATGTAGTTGGCAGCAGTATTTGGAGGCCAGCGAGTGGCCAGGTTACATAGTGTGGAGATGGCAGCATCAGGAGGCCAGAGTGGCAAGGTGACAGTGTGGACATGGCAGCAGCAGCATGATACAACAGAGTGGCACTGTGGCATAGTGTGGACATGGCAGCACCAGGAGGCTACAGAGTGGCAAGGTGACATAGTGTGGACATGGCAGCATCAGTAGGCCACAGAGTGGCAAGGTGACATAGTGTGGAGGTGGGTGGCAATACTAGTACTCACCGAAGATGGTGGGTGAAAGAAGGAGCACTTGGCATCAGATGTTTGGCATCAGGCGGGTAACAGCATCAGAATAGTAGCTGAGGCAGGTAGCCAGAAGAAAACGGTCTCTTTTGTCAAAATGTTGGTGTGTCACCATGGATGATCTAGTCTGATGCATCAGGCATTCGTGTGTTGAATTCCTGGCTGATCCATGCCTGATTCATCTTGATGCAGTGTCCCACTATGTGCTATATGTGGGCACTTTAACCCCTTAATGCAGAACGCCGTCCAAGGACAACTTGTTAAAGTTTAAGCATTGAATGAAAGGAGGTGGTGCGCATCAATTTAAGAAGAATTTCTTAAATTTTATTCCCTGTCACCTATGCAGAGTAGGGGTTTATTCACGTCCAAAATTGTAAAATGTCAACCCAAGAATGTAACAGAAAAATTTGTGGAATGTATTAACCTGTCTACTTGGTAGAGCAGGGGTATTTGACAGAATTTTTTTTTTATGTCACCCGAAAATGTAAAATAAAAATTAGTGAAATTTATTAAGCTGTCAACTAGGTAGAGGAGGGGTATATTACACCCAAATATTGGTGAATTTCACCTGAAAATGTAACAGACAAATTAGTGAATTTTTTTAACCTGTCTACTAGGTATACCAGTGGTACATCACACCCAAAAATTGGTGAATTTCACCCGAAAATGTAACAGACAAAGTAGTGAAATGACCTAAAATTAAAAAAAAATACGTACAAATCAAAAAAAAAAATATTTATGAGGTGGAGGTCCATATGGAGTCGGAGTTTGAGGAGGCGGTAGACGTAGCGGTGTAGGTGGAAGTAGCGTTGGAGGAGGACAAGGTAGCCAACACTGGTTTTTGGTTTTAATTTTAATTATTTTTTTAAATTAGGGTACACTTCAAAAGAGTGTGAAATATCCAAAATACAAGAATGAGCAATTGCGCATGTATAAAAATGGCTGGTAAAGGCCGGTATACATGTCTATTCTGCACAAGGTACGGAAAAGTCCTGTGGGTTCCATGCCTGGTTCATTTTGATGAACGTGAGCTTGTCCACATTGGCTGTGGACAGGCGGCTGTGCTTGTCTGTGATAATGCCCCCTGCCATGCTAAACACACGTTCAGATAATGCACTGGCTGCAGGGCAGGCCAGCACCTCCAAGGCGTAAAGGGCAAGCTCAGGCCATTTGTCCAATTTGGAGACCCAGAACTTGAAGGGGGCAGACCCGTCATTCAGTACATGTAGGCGTGTGCACACATACTGCTCCACCATGTTGGTGAAATGCTGCCTCCTGCGCTCCATATCAGCTGGTGGTGCTGGTTGTTGTGGCTGACAAAGCTTTTCCACAATTCGGCCATGCTAACCCTGCCTTCTGAGGTGCTGGCGGTGCCCCAGCTGCGTTGGCGACCTCTTCCTCGTCATCTGCCTTCGCCTTGTACTTCCACTGTGCATCCGCTGTTAGGTGGGAATGCAACCAGCAGCGCGTCTACCAGCGTGCACTTGAACTCGCACATCTTGCGATCACGCTCCAGTGAGGGAATTAAGGATGGTACGTTGTCCTTGTAACGGGGATCCAGCAGCGTGGCCACCCAGTAATCAGCACAAGTTAGAATGTGGGCAACTCGGCGGTCGTTGCAGAGACACTGCAGCATGTAATCGCTCATGTGTGCCAGGCTGCCCAGAGGCAATAAAAAGCTCTGTGGGAGGTGTATCGTCTGTATCCCCCCAGCCATGCACAAGTGATGGCCATGAGCTGGATCTGGGTGCCACCCTGCTGTGAACATGGTTCCTCCTCCTCCATCTCCTCCTCCTCATCCTCCAGAACTGTGCCCTGGCTGGACAATTGTGTACCTGGCGTTTGTGTGTGCAGATACCCACCCTCGGAGCCACTTGTGAATGACTGGCCGGAAACCCTACAAAATGATCCCTCTTCCTCCTCCTGTGCCACATCCTCTTCCATCATCGCCAGCAGCGTTTTTTCAAGGAGGCATAGAAGTGGGATAGTTACGCTGAGAACGGCGTTATCGGCACTGGCCTTGTTGGTGGAGTACTCGAAACAGCGCAACAAGGAACACAGGTTTCGCATGGAGGCCCAGTCATTGGTGGTGAAGTGGTGCTGTTCCGCAGAGCGACTCACCCGTGCGTGCTGCAGCTGAAACTCTTTAGGGAATCTCTGCACCACCAAATTCAGCACATGCGCCAGGCAAGGGATGTGCGTCAAACCGGCTAGTACCAGAGCTGCTACTAGAATTCGTCCATTATCGCACACCACCAGACCGGGCTTGAGCTCACTGGCACCAACCACTCATCGGTCTGTTGTTCAAGGCCCGTCCACAGCTCCTGCGCGGTGTGGGGTTTGTCCCCCAAACAGATACATTTTAAAACTGCCTGCTGTCATTTACCCCTGTCTGTGCTGAAGTTGGTGGTGAAGGTGTTACGCTGACCAGATGAGGAGCTGGTAGAGAATGAGGAAACGGAGTAGGAGGAGGAAGCAACAGGAGGCAAACTGAAGTGCCCTGCAATCCTCGGTGGTGGAAGGACATGCGCCAAACTGCTATCCGCCTCAGGCCCAGCCGCCACTGCATTTACCCAGTGTGCTGTTATTGAGATATAACGTCCCTGATCGTGCTTACTGGTCCACGTATCCGTAGTGAGGTGCACCTTGCCACAGATGGCGTTGCACAGTGCACACCTGATTTTGTCCCCCAGTTGGTTGTGCAGGGAAGGGATGGCTCGCCTGGAAAAGTAGTGGCGGCTGGGCACGACGTACTGTGGGACAGCCACCGCCAAAAGGCCTTTAAAACTATCCGTCTCCAACAGACGGAATGACAGCATTTCAAAGGCCAGTAATTTCGAAATGCTGGCATTCAGGGCTAGGGATCGCGGGTGGGTAGGGGGTACTTCCTCTTCCTCTCCAGTGTTTGGGAAATGGAGAGCTGAACGCTTCCGTAGGACATTGTGGAGATGCTTGGTGACCCAGGTGGTAGTGTTGCTGGCAGATCCTCTGTTTGCGGGGTGGCAGGTGGCACTGTCACTTAAGAGGTGGATTAAGAGGCCGAGACTGCAGCAGAAGAGGAAGCAGGAGGAGCCAGAGACCTTTCTTGGTTTTTGAGGTGTCTACTCCACTGCAGCTCGTGCTTTGCACTTAAATGCCTGGTCATGCAGGTTGTGGTCAGGTTGAGAACGTTTATGCCTCTCTTCAGGCTCTCATTGAACAGCGTGCAAACAACTCGTGTCTTGTCATCAGCACATTGTCTGAACAACTGCCACGCCAGGGAACTCCTTGGAGCTGGCTTTGGTGTGCTCGATCCCTTGTTGCAGTTGGCAGTAGCAGGTGTACTGTCTAGGGGACGTCTTCTCCGCTTTTGCACCCTGCTCCCTCTTCTGCTGTGCTGGTGGCTCTGTGCGACCACCGCCTCTTCTTCCGAACTACACAGGTCACTCGCATGACCTTGATTCCATGTGGGGTCAAGGACCTCATCGTCCTCCACATCATCTTTCACCCAGTCTTCACCCCTGCCCTCCTTGTCAGTCTGCACACTTTCGAAAGCCCCAGCAGTCGGCACCTGTGTTTCGTCATCATCCGAGACGTGCTGCGATGGTCCTCCCATGTACTCATCTTGAAACAAAAGTGGTTGGGCATCGGTGCACTCAATCTCTTCCACTTCTGGGGCAGGGATAGGTGGATGACCCTGGGAAACCCTGCTAACAGAGTCATCAAAAAGCAGAAGAGACTGCTGTATGACTTGGGGCTCAGACTGCTTGGCTGATTTGCAAGTGGGTGAGGTGAAAGACTGATGGACATTGGCTGCAGGTGCCAACTCTGATCTTTCAGCAGAAGACTGTGTGGGAGACAATGTGAAGGAACTGGAAGCACTGTCAGCAACCCAATCTACTATCGCCTGTACTGATCCAGACTAGGTCGCAATTAAAGTTTTTTGCCAAAAATGGCTGTTTTTCAAATTATTTAATAGAACCACAGTATCTAAAGGGTGTATCTCACACGTACTGATCCAGACTAGGCCGGAAGTTAAGTTATGTGCACAAAATGGCTGTTTTGCAAAATCTGTATAGAATCACAGTATCTAAAGGGTGTATCTCACAATGACATATGCAGCAAAGGCAAAGTTTTTGGCCCAAAATGGGTGTTTTATTAATTGAAGAATATAACCACAGTATCTAAAGGGTGTATCTCACACGTCCTGATCCAGACTAGGCCGGAATTTAATTTTGTGCACAAAATGGCTGTTTTTAAAATAACTGAATATAACCACAGTATCTAAAGTGTGTATGTTACAATGACATATGCAGCAAAGTTTAAAATCTTTTGCCCAAAATGGGTTTTTGTTTAATAACTGAATATGACAGCAGTATATAACCCTTGAATTTTACATGTGCTGATGCTGCAAGGGCGGTAAAATTGTGCATTTTGCCCAAAAAGGGTGTTTTATTAATAGAAGAATATAATCACAGTATCTAAAGGGTGTATCTTACATGTCCTGATCCAGACTAGGCCGGAATTTAAGTTTTTTGCACAAAATGGCTGTTTTGCAAATATCTGAATAGAACCACAGTATCTAAAGTGTGTATCACACAATGACATATGCAGCAAAGGCTGCAAAATTAACTTTTTTGCCCAAAACGGGTGTTTGTTTAATAACTGAATATGACAGCAGTATATAACCCTTGAATTTCACACGTGCTGATGCTGCAAGGTCTGTAAAACTGTGTATTTTGCCCAAAAAAGTTGTTTTCAAAAACCCAGAAAATTATGGCTGTATTTCTAGCTTAAATTGCACACTGAATAATCATGCAAAGGCACCAGATGTTGGATATTGCCAAAAATTTGTGTTTTTTCAAAGCCAGAAAATTATTTACATTTTTTAAAACTTGTTTTCAATAATCATAGATGCAGCAAGGGCTGCAATATTAAGTATTTAGCAAAAAAAGGTTTTGTTTTTTTAACAGAATATGAAAGCTGTATATAACGATTGAATTTCGCACGTGCAGATGCAGCTAGGGCTGTAAAATTGTGTATTTTGCACAAAAAGGGTGTTTTTAAAAACCCAGCAAATTATGCCTGTATTTCTAGCTTAAATTGCACACTGACTAATCCAGATGTTAGAGATTGCCAAAAAAGTGTGTTTTTTACTAACAGAATATGAAAGCTGTATATAAGGCTGGGTTCACACGGGCGTTGCGGGAAAAGGTGCGGGTGCGTTGCGGGAACATGCACGATTTTTCCGCGCGAGTGCAAAACCTTGTAATGCGTTTTGCACGCGCGTGAGAAAAATCTGCATATTTGGTACCCAAACCCGAACTTCTTCACAGAAGTTCGGGTTTGGGATTGGGGTTGTGTAGATTGTATTATTTTCCCTTATAACATGGTTATAAGGGAAAATAATAGCATTCTTAATACAGAATGCATAGTACAATAGCGCTGGAGGGGTAAAAAAAAAATATATAATAATTTAACTCACCTTAATCCACTTGCTCGCGCAGCCGGCATCTCTTCTGTCTTCTTCTTTGCTGTGTACAGGAAAAGGACCTGTGGTGACGTCACTCCAGTCATCACATGGTTCATCACATGATATTTTACCATGGTGATGGATCATGTGATGGACCATGTGATGACCGGAGTGACATCACCACAGGTGCTTTTCCTGTACACAGCAAAGAAGAAGACAGAAGAGATGCCGGCTGCGCGAGCAAGTGGATTAAGGTGAGTTAAATTTTTTAACCCCTCCAGCGCTATTGTACTATGCATTCTGTATTAGGAATGCAATTTTTTTCCCTTATAACCATGTTATAAGGGAAAATAATAATGATCGGGTCTCCATCCTGATCATCTCCAAGCAACCGTGCGTGACAATCGCGCACTTTGAAAGTCGGGACAGTAGAAGCAAAGAAAACATAAGAGTTTTCCTGCCTCCGTCATACAATTAAAGCCAAGTCACGTGACTACAAACCATACCACGTGGGATGCCGACTCAGAGCGCGAAATATACCACACAACGGAGGAGAATCTCCTCATTCTGCAGGGTTGGCAAAGGTCGGGCAAGTGCACCAGGCCGGAGCCTAAGTGGGAAGTTGGAGAAGGTGCGTACGATTATGTCAAAGGACCCACCAGACTTGGTTGAGTGGCTCACTCAGCCTTCTGCTTCTGCACCCTCCTCATTCTCTCTATCTGTACCATCTTCACTCTCTGCTGTGTGCACCCCCAAAGACACTACCACCACCACCACCACCATATCCCCTCTGCTCGAGTCAGAGCAGCAGATAGGGAGGAGAAGGAGGAGAAGCAGGCAGAACTTACAGTGCACAAGAGGCAAAAAGCAGACTGCTAATGTATCTGGAACGAGCTATCCACCATGCACGTGTAACATCCCAGAGTTATGTTACTAAACTCTTTTCCCCCGCTACTATTCGTTGGTAACATGTGCCTTGTCATCTAATGTGATTTTATTTAATATTCCTCACAAATATGCATATTCTAAGCCTGTCACATGTAATTTGCTGTAATTTCCATGTACACCAGCAGGTGGCAGCAATGTGTCAGCAGGACCTTAGTTCAGTTTAGCATATCTAGACTGGAATAGTACATTCCAGTTTAGCTCCCCCCTCTTTGAGCAGAGTGGGTTTCGCCCATGTCCTGCCTCATGGGGAGGAAAATAAGTGAGAGTTAGTGTGCCAGCCACCCCGGCTAGGGGAAGGCTGTGCTGGTAGGAGCTCCCAGTTCTAGGGATCCCAACCCAGGATTGAGTCTCGGCTGAGACCAAAGATCTTTATCCCCAGTCTGAGCTCTTCAGCCTCAGATGGTTGACAAGCAAGCAGCACCTCCAGATCTCCAGGAAGAGCCATTCCCTGTGAGCTAACTGTGAGTAACATCCAGAGACCAGGAGAAGCCAAATTCCTCCTCAGCTAGTCAGTCCCCATAAAGCAGAAGATAGACAGAGCAGAAGACAGATTCCTGCCATATTCTCCAGGCACATGATAGATGCAGAAGAGATATTGATCCCTGCCATACATTGCCAATACCTGCTGGTACCCAAGACTATTGCTGTAACTCATATGGATTAATGCTGCCTCCAGTAAAGACAAGTTGAATTATATTTCAAGTCTTGATCTCATTTACTGCTACCAAATCCTTCAATTACTCCTACTAGCAACACTCATTTATTGCAAGTGAGCCAGGATCCAGGAGTCCAGCCGTACCAAGGTAGGAGACACCGTTGACACTATACCTACTGCTACACAGAGACATTACACCACTCTGGCATTCCTAACCTGGTACGGGAGTTGCAACAACTGGCCCTGAGACTGTACCCTGCGCATGCTGCAATTGGCGTCACAAACAAAAACTATTAACTATACCCATATCCGGACCCACAGCATAATTGGCGTCCGCGTAACTGTACCACGGTCCTGCTCATTGCACACGGTCACATCTGCCGCTCCCAGGATGCCGGCACATGGCTCCGCAGTGTGGGCTTTTTTTAACGTGTCCGCTGCTGACAATAGTGTTGCCATCTGCAGCCTGTGCTATCAACGCATAAGTCGCCATAACCCCAACACTCACCTAGGGACAACCGCCTTAAGAAGGCACCTGGCCTCCCATCACTGAACCCAGTGGGAGCAACACTGTCAGAACCCACAAAAACACGCACACATTTGATCCCCACTACACTATCCACCGTGCCGTCGTTGCATTCATCTGGCAAAAGCCAGGCTTCCGTGGCCCAAATGTTCGAGCGAAAAAAGATGATGACGCCGTATAACCCTCTTGCCCAATGGCTGACCGCCAGCTTGTCGGAACTGCTAGCCCGCCAACTACTGCCATATAAATTGGTGGACTCGGAGGCCTTTAGAAAATTTGTGGCCATTGGCACACCGCAATGGAAGGTACCCGGAAGGAAATATTTCTCCCAGAAGGGCATCCCGGAGCTATATGGCCACGTTCAGCGGCAAGTGAATGTATCTCTGGCACACAGTGTCGGTGCCAAGATACATCTGACCACAGACAAATGGTCTAGCAAACACTGGCATGTAAGGTACATAACTTTTACTGCCCACTGGGTAAACCTTCTGACGGCCGTCAAGCATGCAACCCGTGGCACCCATGTGGATTTGGTGTTACCGCCACGGATTGCATGCAGGCCTGCCTCTTCTTATCCTCCTTCTACTCCATCCTCCGTCTCCTCCTCGGCTGACTCCTCCTTTTCCACTGCTACCGCCTCTTCCGCTGCACCCCCAAGCTCCTCAGAACCTATTTGACGTGCCAGGTGAGACGTTGCAATGCTGTGCTGCGGCTGTTGTGCCTGGAAGCCAAGAGCCACACTGGCCCGGCACTCCTTTCAGCTTTGCGGTCACAGACCGATTAGTGGCTAACCCCACTCAATTTGACAGTTGGTAATGTGTTGTGCGACGACAGTGCCAATCTGCTGAGCGCGCTGAAACAGGGAAAAATGACACACGTGCCGTGCATGGCACACGTCCTGAACTTAGTCGTGCAGCGATTTGTTGCCAAATACTCCGGGGTTCAGGACGTCTTGCGGCAGGCCAGGAAAATCTCTGGCAATTTTTGCAGATCTTACATGGCCATGGCTCGCCTTGCTGACGTTCAGCGGTGACACCACTTGCCTTTCAGATGTCTGATTTGTGACTGCCCAACGCGATGGAACTCCACCTTGTATATGCTTGATAGGCTGCTCCAGCAGAAATGTGCAGTTAATGACTACCTGTACGAACTCTGCGGCAGGGCAGGTTCTGGGAGCTTGGTTTCACCGCGCCAGTGGCTGCTCATGCACAACGTATGCAGACTTCTGCGGCCATTTGATAAGATCACCAAACTGGTCAGTCGCAGCCAAGGCGCCATCAGTGACATCGTACCTTACGCCTTCTTTCTGGAACATGCATTGCGTTGCGTCATTGATCAAGCCGTCGAGGAGCAGGAGCTGGAAAATGAGGAAGTCGCAATGCTGGATGAATTCCCAGGGGGGCTACTCGATCTGAGACAAGTCAACAGGAGTCTGAAGAGGAGTCCCAGGAGGATGGTATCGGGGCAGAGGAGGAGCAAGAAGAGCATGCTTTAAACGTTTCTGGGATCCCTTTTGTTGTTCGTGGCTGAGGGGGGAGACCGAGGACGACATTATCCTGGATGATGAGCAGGAGCCAGGCCACTCCACCGCTTCCAGTTTAGTGCAAATCTGGGCCTTCATGCTCCAGTGTTTGAAGAGGGACCCCCATATAAAAAGCATAAAGGGCAAGGACCAGTACTGGGTGGCAACGTACTTAGACCCCCGGTACAAACACAACATAGTGGACATGTTACCAGCATCACAGAGGGCTGTCAGAATGCAGCACTTCCAGGACTTGCTTCGAGAAATGCTGCATTCTGCTTTTGCGGGTGCTGACAAAGTAATTTTTACTCACAGAGAAACAGTTGCGGGTACCAATCCAACAGAGCATGCAAGAAGAGGGCGGTTTGCCCCTCATCAAGCGTCGTGTCCGAAAGGATGTTCAGAGCAGCGGGAGGATCCTGACCAATAAGCCCACTCGCCTAGCTCACGACAGTGTGGACTACCTCACATTTATAAAAATGAATGAGGCATGGATTTCGGAGGAATTTAACACCTGTAACAACCACGTGTAATTGAATTTCCTCATGCCAGCCCACAAATATCCGCCACGACACAGAACAAATATTGGTCCCTGTCTTAGGTAAATACAGCGGCATAAAATGCCCTTTCTGCCCGTTGAATGCCTAATGTTTTGGGCCTCGGAGGAATTCAACACCTGTGACGACCACGTGTTTTACCTATTATGATTAGTTTTTTTTTTCAAGAGGGGGATTTCGTTAGCCATGTTTTTAATCCAATTTTATATTTTTAGTTCTTTTAAACATGTATTTGACCTCTATTTGTACTGGCCTTCAGTAAAATTGATATCCATTGACCATCTAATAGACCTCCAGCCACATACTTACTTGTTCTGTTATGTACACTGAATGAATAATTGTTGCGGCCTCGGAGGAATTCAACACCAGTGACGACCATGTGTTATTGAATTTCAACTATTATCATTAGGGTTTTTTTCAAGAGGGGGGATTTTGTTAGCCATGTTTTTAATCCGATTTTATATTTTTAGTACTTTTAAACGTGTTTTTGACCTCTATTTGTACTGGCCTGCAGTAGAATTGATATCCATTGACTGTGTAATATACCTCCGGCCACATAATCACTTGATCTTTTCTGTCCGCTGAATGCCTAATGTTTGGGGCCTGTAGTCCAGTGGCCTACAGTAAAATTTTTATCCTTTGACCGCATAATGTACCTCAAGCCACATAATCAGAATTTCTTTTATGTCAGGTGAATGCCTAATTTTTAAGGCCTTTACTCCCATGACCTAAAATAAAGTTTTTCTAGGCTCCAACAGGACACATTTCAGAGAATTTCCCTTTAAGACACATAAAAAATGTCCCCTGATTAACCTCTTAAGGACACATGACGTACCGGTACGTCATGATGTCCTGGTACTTAAGGACACATGACGTACCGGTACGTCATGTGTTGTTCCGATCACTGCCGCCCGGCCGGCAGTGATCGGAACCCGGTGCCTGCTCAAATCATTGAGCAGGCACCTAGGCTAAATGCGCGGGGGGGTCCCGTGACCCCCCCATGTCGGCGATCGCGGCAAACCGCAGGTCAATTCAGACCTGCGGTTTGCTGCGATTTCTGCAGTTTCTGGTCCCCGCGGTCCCTGACCGCGGGGATCAGAAACTTTATATGCCTAAAAAAAGTTTTATTTACCCCCCCCTGCACCCCCGAATGATTTTTATGGTGGCGGGAGGTGCAGGGGGAGGGTTGCGGGCGGTGTGGGCGGTGCCCTGGTATAAACGGCTGACATCTGCGATGCGATGTCAGCCGTTTAACCCTTTCCATACAGCGGTCCGTACGGACCGCTGTATGGAAAAGGTTAACAGCGCAGGGAGCTCCCTCCCTCTCCCATCGGGGGGCTGCTGTGCCTTTGCAGCCCCCCGATGGAGAGGGAGAGAGCCCCCAGACAGCCCCCCGAGAGATCCCCTCCTTACCCTTCCCCGTCTGCGAAGTTCTGAGCAGACGGGGAAGGTTCCCATGGCAACAGGACGCCTCTCAGGCGTCCTGCTGTCCATGGTGCTGAACAGATCTGTGCTGAAAGGCATAGATCTGTTCAGTGTAAGTAAAATACAGTGCAGTACAATATATATTGTTCTGTACTGTATTATACAGACATAAGACCCACTGGATCTTCAAGAACCAAGTGGGTCTGGGTCCAAAAAAAGTGAATAAAAGCGAAAAAAAAGTAAAAATCCAAAAACACATTTATCAATGATAAAAAATGAAAAAAATAAAATTCCCTACACATGTTTGGTATCGCCGCGTCCGTAACGACCTGATCTATAAAACGGTCATGTTACTTTACCCGAACGGTGAAAACCATAAAAATAAAAAATAAAAAACTATGATGAAATTGAAATTTTGCCCACCTTACTTCCCAAAAAAGGTAATAAAAGTGATCAAAAAAGTCGCATGTACGCCAAAATTGTAACAATCAAACCGTCATCTCATCCCGCAAAAATCATACCCTACCCAAGATAATCGCCCAAAAACTGAAAAAACTATGGCTCTTAGACTATGGAGACACTAAAACATCATTTTTTTTGTTTCAAAAATGAAATCATTGTGTAAAACTTACATAAATAAAAAAAAAGTATACATATTAGGTATCGCCGCGTCCGTATCACCCGGCTCTATAAAAATATCACATGATCTAACCCCTCAGATGACCACCGTAAAAAAATAAAAATAAAAACGGTGTAAAAAAAGCCATTTTTTGTCATCTTACGTCACAAAAAGTGTAATAGCAAGCAATCAAAAAGTCATATGCACCCCAAAATAGATGCCAATCAAACCGTCATCTCATCCCGCAAAAAATGAGACCCTACTTAAGATAATCGCCCAAAAACTGAAAAAACTATGGCTCTTAGACTATGGAGACACTAAAACATTTTTTGGGTTTTAAAAATGAAATCATTGTGTAAAACTTACATAAATAAAAAAAATTGTATACATATTAGGTATCGCCGCGTCCGTGACAACCTGGTCTATAAAATTACCACATGATCTAACCTGTCAGATGAATGTTGTAAATAACAAAAAAAAAACGGTGCCAAAAAATCTATTTCTTGTTACCTTGCCGCACAAAAAGTGTAATATAGAGCAACCAAAAATCATATGTACCCTAAACTAGTACCAACAAAACTGCCACCCTATCCCGTAGTTTCTAAAATGGGGTCACTTTTTTGGAGTTTCTACTCTGGGGTGCATCAGGGGGGCTTCAAATGGGACATGGTGTAAAAAAAAACAGTCCAGCAAAACCTGCCTTCCAAAAACCATATGGTGTTCCTTTCCTTCTGCGCCCTGCCGTGTGCCCGTACAGCTGTTTACGACCACATATGGGGTGTTTCTGTAAACTACAGAATTAGGGCCATAAATAATGAGTTTTGTTTGGCTGTTAACCCTTGCTTTGTAACTGGAAAAAAAATATTAAAATGGAAAATCTGCCAAAAAAGTGAAATTTTGAAATTGTATCTCTATTTTCCATTAAATCTTGTGCAACACCTAAAGGGTTAACAAAGTTTGTAAAATCAGTTTTGAATACCTTGAGGGGTGTAGTTTCTTAGATGGGGTCACTTTTATGGAGTTTATAATCTAGGGGTGCATCAGGGGGGCTTCAAATGGGACATGGTGCCAAAAAAACAGTCCAGCAAAATCAGCCCTCCAAAAACCAAACGGCGCACCTTTCACTCTACGCCCCGCTGTGTGCCCGTACAGTAGTTTACGGCCACATATTGGGTGTTTCTGTAAACAGCAGAGTCAGGGCAATAAAGATACAGTCTTGTTTGGCTGTTAACCCTTGCTTTGTTAGTGGAAAAAATGGGTTAAAATGGAAAATTAGGCAAAAAAATGAAATTCTCAAATTTCATCGCCATTTGCCAATAACTCTTGTGCAACACCTAAAGGGTTAACGACGTATGTAAAATCAGTTTTGAATACCTTGAGGGGTGTAGTTTCTTAGATGGGGTCACTTTTAGGGAGTTTCTCCTCTAGGGGTGCATCAGGGGGCTTCAAATGGGACATGGTGTAAATAAACCGGTCCATAAAAATCAGCCTTCCAAAAACCATACGGCGCACCTTTCCCTCTACGCCCCGCTGTGTGGCCGTACAGTAGTTTACGGCCACATATTGGGTGTTTCTGTAAACGGCAGAGTCAGGGCAATAAAGATACAGTCTTGTTTGGCTGTTAACCCTTGGTTTGTTAGTGGAAAAAATGGGTTAAAATGAAAAATTAGACAAAAAAATGAAATTTTCAAATTTCCTCCCCATTTGCCAATAACTCTTGTGCAACACCTAAAGGGTTAACACCGTATGCAAAATCAGTTTTGAATACCTTGAGGGGTGTAGTTTCTTAGATGGGGTCATTTTTGGGTGGTTTCTATAATGTAAGCCTCGCAAAGTGACTTGAGACCTGAACTGGTCCCTAAAAATTGAGTTTTTGTAAATTTCTGAAAAATTTCAAGATTTGCTTCTAAACTTCTAAGCCTTATAACATCCCCAAAAAATAAAATATCATTCCCAAAACAATTCAAACATGAAGTAGACATATGGGGAATGTAAAGTCATCACAATTTTTGGGGGTATTACTATGTATTACAGAAGTAGAGAAACTGAAACTTTGAAATTTGCAAATTTTTCAAAATTTTTGTTAAATTAGGTATTTTTTGGTGCCAAAAATTTTTTTTTTTTGACTCCATTTTACCAGTGTCATGAAGTACAATATGTGACGAAAAAACAATCTGAGAACGGCCTGGATAAGTCAAAGCGTTTTAAAGTTATCAGCACTTAAAGGGACTCTGGTCAGATTTTCAAAAAATGGCCTGGTCCTAAGGTGTAAAAAGGCTGTGTCCTTAAGGGGTTAAGATACATATTTTGTTGGAATTTTTGTCATTGATCCCCCTCTAGTATGTCACTGTCCATGTTGTGGGACTATTTGTACACTTCTACTAAATATTTGGTGGCTGCAAATATGAGCTGAAGGTTTTTCAGATTCGCCTGCTATTAAACTGAATGGGGCCTGCCGCAAACTTGCGGTTCGCGAACATTTGACCGCGTTCGTGCAATCGCGTTCGCGAACCGTCCCGGCCGATGTTTGTCTATTACTAGAAGTGAAGTATCAAAAGAATGTTAGATAACGGTGTTACTAAAGAGATTCCCTAGTTATCTCTAATTGTGCTGTTGAGAAAAAAAATATCTGTTTTGTGTCAATTATAGAAAACTGAATTCTTTTAAGCAGAGAAGATTGCATACCCTGGCCAAGAGTGAAGGGAAGTTTGGCAGACCTTGGAAAAATTAAATTTTTTTCATTGCTAGATCTTGCCAGTTGACACTGGCAAGCTCCAGTAAAAGAACAAGATCAACAAAAGACTGCCTTTATTTCCCCTTTATATGAATTCAACCACATCCCAGATGGGCCCAGTACTTTCCAATGTTTGATGGAAAAATGGCCAAATTCAATCTCAAATATAAACTGACATTCAATTTTGAGGATCATTCGAAAGATCTTGAGATTGTACTGGGTCACATTGAGCAATCTGAATTAAAGTTACAAATAATTGAATTTTGGGTAGCTAGGAAACAAATCAAATATCTTCACAATTTTCAACTACAAAAGCTGAAAGCTGTGAAAGACTGGAAGATACACTTACACTGCCCCACCCCAAAAGTACGTGAGTTGACTGCCTTTCTTGGATAATTTGGATACTACAGAGGGCATATAAAAGGATTAGCAAAGATCACAGGCTCTTGTGGACATAAACCACAGAAAATGGGAGACCATCAGAACTACAGCAAAAAATTTCTCACTGAAATATGCAGATTATAGTTTTCTGTTTTTTCTATACACATAAGGTATTTTACAAGGGTTTGGAGCAGTCTTAGCCTTAAAGGAGTATTCTGGTTACTTTAAGTTATCCCCTATCCACAGGATAAGGGATTAATATTAGATTGGTGGGGGTCCTAGAACAGGGGGCCTGTACCCCCTGCAACCCCTCGGAAATGAACAGAATGGAGGTGCCATGGGCATGTGAGACCAGCTGCTCTGTTCATTTCAGGGGGCTGCAGGGGGTACCGGATCCTCGTTCTCATGATAGGGTCAATGAGTTGTTATCAGTCATTATCTTTACCTGGTTTACAATCAGATATCCTCTGGATTTCTCATTAACTGCACATATTACCGCTAGAAGTTCTTGTCTAAAATAACTGTAGTTTATTGTTTTTTTCTCTGTTGGTCTTAGACTCATCTCAGGGACAAGACCTATCTCAGGTTAGCTTGCATATGTATCAAATCGTTTTTTTTTTTTACACAATAAAAGCACACAGAGCTATGGGGACTGAGTATTGCGGATGTGCTAGCGGCCATCTAGCAACCCATGTCCTCAGCTCTATACACAAAATCCCGGTGACAAGTTCCCTTTAAAATAACCTGTATACCCCTTTAAACGCAAGGCGAGTTGTTCCCTTTTTGCAGTCAAAGTCTAAGACCAACAGAGAGAAAAAAATAAACTACAGTTATTTTAGACAAGAACTACTAGCGGTAATATGTGCATATAATGAGAAATCCAGAGGATATCTGATTGGAAACCAGGTAAAGATAATGACTGATAACAACCCATTGACATATATTCAAGCTGCAAAGTTGGGAGCAGCGATGAGTTGCAAGATTATCAAGATTTAATTATGAGATGCAATATAAACCCAGCAAAGATAAAACTCTAGTGCCAAAGTGTTAGTCTCTTTTATTTGGTTGCTAAGAGCTTTTAGTTATAGGAAATGAGGATTAAATGGCCCCTATAGTACTGTATCAAACATTTTCTTTAATGAAGAAATTTTAATAGAACAATAGTCCTTGAGATAAAAAAATATATATATTTTTTACTTTAGTTAATTACAGATAATTATATTTCTTACAGTTCTCCTCAGTTAGCAGACATTGGGATCCATTAAATGCCATATATTGGTATATCTGGGTGCATATTATATCTCAGTAACAGTCACATTGAATCAATACACCTCCTGGTATTGGTAAGGGTAAGCAGGTTACGCAAGTTATTTATCATATACGTAAGCTTCTCCCATTATCATCTGTTTTCCTTGTAGAAATCACTGCTTCCAGCTTTCAGCCAGTGTTATAGGTGGTGATTTATCAAGATTGGAGTTTTTACCGCTGATCTTGATATCCCCTGTGCTGTCGGAGGAAACCACGTTGTAAATTAAGGTCTTTGCACCTTCACTCATCATGTGCACCAGAAAACTGCGTAAGTGGTGATAAATCTGCCAGGGTGCTGATGGCCACTCCCATACCTTGTCCCCACCATGTCCCCTTTTTGGAAAGTGGCCAGGGCAGTGAAAAAATGCAAGTTACATTTCTGAGAAAATTGTGTTTAAAAAGTCACAGTCCCGGGGTTTACAACTTTATAAACCCAGTTATCTGGTTATGGGGATTATACATTGTTCCCATTGTATATATCGTCTTCTATCTCTGTCTCAATTTTTCTGCCTCACCTGCATGAGTGAGGACAGTTTATAGTCACTCAAAACTGAGTTGTATTTTGATTGGACAGTTCCCATGATCATATCACTAAATCTTTCCCCTAAATGTTCCAAATGGACATATTGCTACTTTCCTCTATTCCCACTTTCTTCTGATATTTGCTTATGGAAATTCATACTGGATCATCTAATGTTGAAATAAACACTTCTTTAAACACTATGTGCACCTTTGGGAGCATGTTTCTTTATTATTGTATAATACACATTTTGTGCTATAAATGTGGAGCCCTTTGCTCTGTACAGGGCTGATATGCTCTAGTAGCAGGATCTGAATTTTCTCTCTGTTTGTCAGCCAGCTCATCTGATGGGCTCCTTATCTCTGATCTCTGACCTTATAAAACACCCATTATAGCTCACTCCTTATCTTACTGATAAGAATGTGGCTTAAATTAGTGTTTATGACCCTTTAGTAATTTAGAAATAAGGGTTACTAAATGACCAGCACGAAATGAAAGTAGGATTCACACAACTATGGCTCAATATTTTTTAATGAAGACCAATTGAAAAAATGATTTTTAGCCCAAATTGAGTAAAGTGCAATCATAAAAAATTGCCCCCCAAGGTGTACATAAGCCTTGAACATATTAACTTTATTTATTTTATGTACTATTTCCATTTGACAACCCTATATTATATTCTTGCACACCGTACATAAAGCCAGTGAAGGACATTTATCAGAGACCAGCGTTTTACGCTAGTCTATGATATTCCCTGCACTGCTGGAGGATGCGCCCAATTTATTATAAGGTCATAAATTAGGTCCATAAACCAGCAGTCCGTGCCATGCACGTAACGTGAAACCTACACCAGCTTGGAGCTGTTGCATATTTCAGCTGTCTTTCACTCCAGAAAACTGATATGAAGAACTTTAAATATGCAGAGCCGGTTGGGCGCACATCCCCTCCATGCCCTTACCACACACCCTTCTTGGGAAAGTGGTGAGGGCATTGTAGAAACGCCACTTGCACATAAATTTAGGCTCAATGCCATTTAAAAAGTAGCAAAAACAAGGTTTATGTTTTTCTTTTTATTAATCTTTCTTTAAGGAGTTAGTCCACAAATGTTATGTTTAATCAAATAAGGCACTTAATTCTAAATATATTTTGCACTGACACTGATATATTTTTTTCACTTCCAAGATTTTAGATTTATAAACTTGGGCCTGATTACACAAACCGATGCAAACTTTAAATGAGAGAGTAACGATTGCTACATCAGTCGTTCCTCCTTCGTTCTCTTCTATAGAGGATCAGCAGCACATTCCTAATTACACAGGCAGATGTTCTGCCAATTATCGGGTACCCTTCATCCTGATGAAAGATGCCAATCAGCCGATGAACGAGCTTTTCATTGGTAATTGGACTGAAATAGTTCAGTCTAATAGGGCCTTAAGAGAGTGTAAAATTAGGAAGCCAATGTATCAAGTGTTCTGAGCCAGAAATGTAGAGTGATTTTGCCTGTTTTGTCGGTGGCATAGACTTTTGTGCAAAATTTAATTTGTATTTGTGCCATTTTTAGGGTGGTCGGCAGTTTACATTTACTAGGGGGTGATCCGATGTTTTCTAGACGGGGCTACATTTTTTCCTTTACACCAAAATTCATAAATCTCTCCTTCATGAATAAGATTTTTTGTCCAAACATGTAAATTTCTGTTTATTCAAAATATCCCTCTCTGGTGGCAATCATTTTTATCTATGTGTTTCTGGAACAATATACCATTCTTAAAATACCGTATAAGAAATTACATCTATATAAATCATATTTATAGTTCATCACATATACCATAGGTAAGAACTGTATTTTTGGGTTATACAGATAAATATTGTAGCACATAGTATATATACTATTGAACTGTCATATACTGTAAGATTGGCACTGCAGGCAGTATAACAAATCTTTCCTAGTAAATAAAGTATTTTATGAAATGTCAAGTCCTTTATCATGGCCCTGTTTCTGTCTTCCTCTGCTATTGCATACCGCACACATCTATGAATGGTTTTAATACTGTATGTGTAGGCACTGTTGGAATGTGCAATACCCCAGAGTGGCATTAATACCTCTTTTGGTTCCCCACTATCTTTATTAGTGCATCATGTGTGATCATATGAATTTATTGCCATGTCCTACAAAGTGTGTATGTATATTTCATTATTTTGCAAATGTTAACATGTAATGTGCCTGGTTCACCAGCAGATGGTGGCAACATTGGCAGAGTTAGATTCCCTGGAGAGCAACCTCCTAGTTCCATTCCAGCCCTCTCTAGAGAGGGAGGAGTTTAGTTAGTGAAGGTCAGTCTAGCCTACACCTCCTGGGGAGAGGTTGTGAGTAGCTTCCCCCCTGCTTGGGAAAGCAGCAGGCCTCGTCCCTGCCAGACAGGCCCTGCTTGCGAGTTCTACATGGTTGCATGTCCCCTCCTGGGCTTGCATTGCCTAAAGCCAAGCTAAGTAAGCTTGAAGCCAGGAAGAAGTTCCTAGAATTACAATGAGAGACAGACTACAGACAGCTAACTTTATGCCAAGTAAAGCTCTGTTCAATGTTAAAAAAAAACTGGACTCCATTATTCCTTCATCATCCAAGTTAATCACCAGATTAACAGAAAAAACTAAGATAAAACATCCTGCACAGTATGATATATAAATGTGCGGATGTCCCTGGCCATATTATTGAAGGAAATCACAGAAATAAGGTAATAATGCACTTAATAAAGTAGATGCAAGCATTATATATGGACAAAGTCCTCACTCTGATATGATAAAATCTGAGTGTCACGGCCATGGCTATGACCGTGACTCCTGAACCGCATGCGGTTGTCAGCGGTTCTCTTTGGTGTTCAATCACAGGTGAGGGCTGTGGTATTTGCCTCACCTGTGGTTGCCGCTGGCAACAGTGTGTATGGGCAGCGTAGCAGTCGGAGCTGTGCCATTGCAGCTTGCTACGTTGTGCATGCGGTTTTGTGTGATGTGTGTATGTGTGCACTTGTTGTTAGTTATTGTGTGCACTTTCCCTTTATGTATGTTTGTTTTCCCTTCTGTGTTACTGGAAGGGTTAACTTCCTTCCCAGTGTGTGTGTGATGTCACTGGGTGTGTCCAATCCTTGGGTGTGGCCACTTGGGCCTATAAAGACCCTCTCTCTTGCAGAGCTCAGTAGGTTGCTTCAGCATGCTTGCTGATAGCAGCCTCCTGTGTTTGTCATCCGCCAGTGAGAGCCACCACTGTGGTCATAGTTCATAGTATAGGTTTAAGTTAAAGTTTTATGTATGCCTATGTCTTTATGTGTGTGTTGTAGCAAGTTTGTCTGTTGGGATTTTCATATGTGTTTGTGCAGCATAACGGTTCTGGATCCCTGTCTGTTTAGGGATCCAGTCAGCAGGGCTGTGGCAGGTTGGTGAATGTCTGTTCACCTGCCATTTCCGTATTGCTGTTTCTGTTCCCCTTTTCCCAACAGCTTGGCCATTGAGGCTCCTGCTCCTCCGTGTCAAGGAGGAGTAGGTTGCCTTACCCAGCTCCTAGCTCAGGGATCTGCGGAGGGTAAGACAGGGCTCAGAGGTTCCGGCGCATGGGCCCTCCTACCTTAAAGGTCGGCCCATGCAGGTTAGGAGTTAGGGTCAGGGTAGGGACGCTGTAGGAGGTGACCTGCTCCCTGTCCTGTGGCTTCATGGCCGAGTAGCTACTTAAACACCTGGCACCTCACGGCTGAGGGTTTCCCCCATCCTCAGCCGTGACACTGAGACACTTAGCCAATATATTTTGATCAAAACACATCTGTGCCCGCCTACCAAGCGCCAAGGTGGTCTCAGGTCCGGCGGGTTGCTTGATGCACATGGAGGTGACTAGGAGCAGCCATATGTGCGGGGTCTGCGCTCCTAAACATAGAAGCCCAATGGCTTAGGTAGGTTTAGCGTAGGACCCGCCTGACCTGAGACCAGATGTGTTTTGATCAAAATATATTGGCTAAGTGTCTCAGATTTTATCATATCATGGATTACAAAAGACTTTTGTTGCACTTAAAGTGGCAGTTCAGTGTACTTTACCTTCAAACATTGAAGAATGGACTTTAAAGAGACTCTAATGTGATTTTCCTCTTGCACTATTTTATTACATAAAAAACGTGCCTTTATTAAAAATTTGGACAAACATTTTACCTTTTCAGCTATGTTCAAGTATTGTGCCCATTGTGTATTCTCTTGCAGGTACAACAATGTGATATTCAATATGCACTATTGTATGGATTATATTTGCACTTTATTAAGATCACCAGATAGTCAGCACTTTATTGCTTAGTCATTATGGACTGCCTCTGAGGACATCTGGTACGTTCCAAGCAGCTCTAAAATCACCTTGCCCATTAAGGATCGCCTCTGAGTACAATTAAAAAATGAACGGTCCTTGTCCTTAAAGGAACCGAGTGGTTATGTGCCAAGCAGATCTAACACCGTTAAGGGTGACCTGTTGCTATCATTTGTGTTTGGGGTAATAGGAGAAATGGCTCCTCCTCCTAATTTGCACCTTGTGTTTAGCCAAGGTTGTGTATGTCCTAAGGTCTTGTGCACCGGCTTAGGAAAAATGTGTAGCTACCTGTTCCATTCATCAAGGTGACATAGCATAAAGCATAATTAGACCTTGTTGTTAGAAGGGAATACAGGATAAAGCCACCTTCTGTTTGCAGGTGTTTCATTGCATAGTGGTGGGACAACAGAGTAAAGACACCCCCGCGCTTTCTTTGGTATTTGTGGCCCAATATACAAAGTAAAGTTAGTAGTGATCACTTTGTGCACAATGTTTTGTTCTCTGGTTATACCTGAGAGGGAACTGTTAATGGACACCCTACTCATACGGGCAGAGAGACCTTTTGGTAGCCGTCTTAATGTCAGTCTTCGCTTGTATTTTTATGCAGCACTTTGTATTTGTTTCAGGTACCCTTAGAGCATATTTTTATGGTATTCATATTTAGATGTACCCTAAGCACAATCGAGGGTGGTTTGCCTCTTAAGTGCTGAGAAATGTAATACCCCAGAGTGGCATTACTACCTCTTTTGTGCCCCCACTATCTTTATTAGTGCATCATGTGTCATCATATGTATTTATTGCCATGTCCTACAAAGTCTAGCCTACCCCTCCTGGGGAGAGGTTGTTAGTAGCTTTCCCCCTGCTTGAGAAAACAGCAGGACTCGTCCCTGCCGGACATGCCCTGCTTGCGAGTTCTACATGGTTGCATGTCCCCTCCTGGGCTTGCATTGCATTTTCCCAGACGCTTTATACTGCCTGTGGCAAATGCACTTATTACTTACAGTATATGTTGGGTTATTTTTGTATGTGAGGTAAATGATAATTGTAAGTATAAAATAAAGTATGTTGAATATACCAGACTCAAAATGGTAAAAGGATTAATTTAAAAAAAATTCATTTGTGTGCTTCTCTAGTTTGTGTTGAAGGCCAAGTCACATCGTGACCACAGTGTGGAGAAGTTTAAATGATGCAATGGTCATGTATGCATGTTGTCACGCCATACAATGTCTGTGGGGCTGACAGAAGTTCCGTTCTCATCTATTTCTATTTACAGGCCTGTGGAAACAATCAGTGGACACAGGTGCACCCTCCCCTTTAAAAGGTCTCACTTTTAATGTCTTTCTGTGTCATGAAGAAGGGCTGGAAATGTCTCTGGTAGCCCAAAACGCGTAGACAAGACTGTTAATATTTGTATTTCATGGATGAGTTTTTAACCGCAAGCTGAATAAACGCACATTCCTTTATCCAAGTGGAGCTGGATTTCTCTCAACTTCTTTTTGTAATTGCTGCCCGCACCTGACACGGGCTATCCGTGCTCACAACCAAAGGAAAGGCAGGTGAGAGCTGCTACACTTCTCTTTTCCTCATTTCCATCAGTATATACAGGTTCTTCAAAAAAAATTAGCATATTGTGATAAAGTTCATTATTTTCTGTAATGTACTGATAAACATTACACTTTCATATATTCTAGATTCATTACACACAACTGAAGTAGTTCAAGCCTTTTCTTGTTTTAATATTGATGATTTTGGCATACAGCTCATGAAAACCCCAAATTCCTATCTCAAAAAATTAGCATATTTCATCCGACCAATAAAGGAAAAGTGTTTTTAATACAAAAAAAGTCAACCTTCAAATAATTAAGTTCAGTTATGCACTCAATACTTGGTCGGGAATCCTTTTGCAGAAATGACTGCTTCAATGCGGCGTGGCATGGAGGCAATCAGCCTGTGGCACTGCTGAGGTGTTATGGAGGCCCAGGATGCTTCGATAGCGGCCTTAAGCTCATCCAGAGTGTTGGGTCTTGCGTCTCTCAACTTTCTCTTCCCAATATCCCACAGATTCTCTATGGGGTTCAGGTCAGGAGAGTTGGCAGGCCAATTGAGCACAGTAATACCATGGTCAGTAAACCATTTACCAGTGGTTTTGGCACTGTGAGCAGGTGCCAGGTCATCTCCATAAAGCTTTTCAGCAGATGGAAGCATAAAGTGCTCCAAAATCTCCTGATAGCTAGCTGCATTGACCCTGCCCTTGATAAAACACAGTGGACCAACACCAGCAGCTGACATGGCACCCCAGACCATCACTGACTGTGGGTACTTGACACTGGACTTCAGGCATTTTGGCATTTCCCTCTCCCCAGTCTTCCTCCAGACTCTGGCACCTTGATTTCCGAATGACATGCAAAATTTGCTTTCATCCGAAAAAAGTACTTTGGACCACTGAGCAACAGTCCAGTGCTGCTTCTCTGTAGCCCAGGTCAGGCGCTTCTGCCGCTGTTTCTGGTTCAAAAGTGGCTTGACCTGGGGAATGCGGCACCTGTAGCCCATTTCCTGCACACGCCTGTACACGGTGGCTCTGGATGTTTCTACTCCAGACTCAGTCCACTGCTTCCGCAGGTCCCCCAAGGTTTGGAATCGGTCCTTCTCCACAATCTTCCTCAGGGTCCGGTCACCTCTTCTCGTTGTGCAGCGTTTTCTGCCACACTTTTTCCTTCCCACAGACTTCCCACTGAGGTGCCTTGATACAGCACTCTGGGAACAGCCTATTCGTTCAGAAATTTCTTTCTGTGTCTTACCCTCTTGCTTGAGGGTGTCAATGATGGCCTTCTGGACAGCAGTCAGGTCGGCAGTCTTACCCATGATTGCGGTTTTGAGTAATGAACCAGGCTGGGAGTTTTTAAAAGCCTCAGGAATCTTTCGCAGGTTTTTAGAGTTAATTAGTTGATTCAGATGATTAGACTAATAGCTCTTTTAGAGAACCTTTTCATGATATGCTAATTTTTTGAGATAGGAATTTTGGGTTTTCCTGAGCTGTATGCCAAAATCATCAATATTAAAACAAGAAAAGGCTTGAACTACTTCAAATATATGAAAGTCTAATGTTTATCAGTACATTACAGAAAATAATGAACTTTATCACAATATGCTAATTTTCTGAGAAGAACCTGTATAAGCAAAAGATGAAGAATCGGAGGCAGCACTCAACAGCGTCTTCAAGCACGACTTCTCTCCTTATTACATCCAAAACGATATTGCAGTCGCATACAGAAGGGTGAGGGCTGAACAACTTACAAAATACACAGGCACAAGTCAGAGGCGACGGCTGTTTTGTGCCTCCGCACTTTCTCAGACCACTACGTCATGGTGCATCTGCGTCTCACTTTTCATGCCCTGACCCAGAGTCGCCATGGAAACCATGGATGCTTCTGAAAAAAGGCAATATAAAATCAATTCTAAACAATAAAGACCTATTAGAGAAAACACACTTTATTTTCATATGAACACACAAATAATTTTTATCATTTAGGCCTAACGGACCTATCGCTCCTGATCGCATTATCCACCTAGCTTCCTTGCATAGCAGGATGCAATGTCTGTCACCTCCTTGCAGGGGGTAGGGTACAAGCTCTATCCCAAAGAAATTGAGGACACTTGGATTACCTCTATGTACTTCCCTTACGTGCTCTATCAAGCGGGGACATCCCTTACCAGAGTTAATCGAGTTAATATGTTCCCTAAACCTTTCATATAGGCTTCTTATTGTTTTGTTTATATAAACATCGGCACATTATCAAATATACCGCAAACTTGGTTTTGCACGTTATAAGGATATTCATCCTGTGATTTAGACCCCCATAATTCAAATACTTATGTTGGGGGTTATACTTACAAAATGAGCATCCACCACATCTGCAATTTCCTATAGGTAATGACATCACTACGAACATGAATCACAGATGAATTCAGAATAATTTTGATTATATATTAATATTTTAATTAAATTAATATTTTAGTACATTTTAGTACCAAAAACCTTTTTAGAATTTTTTTTAACAAATATATAGAACCTATATCGAATTTTATAATTTTATATATATAAAATGTTTATTGAAATGTTTATTGGCAATTTTATGAAAATAATAAATAAAAAATTTTTAGATTATAGAATGATATTTGTTACAGAATTACATAGTACATATGAGTTAGGTCTGTCCGATGTATATGATATATATCAATGTATACAATATATATTTATAGTAGATAAAAATGCTGAATGCCCTGATTAAACAGTATGAGGAATGATTTCAAAAGCATCTCACTCCAAACCAGATTTTATAATGAGCCCTAGTCAAGCAAAAGAGGTGTAACCCGTTTTAGGGTATATAAGGAAGTAAAGATGGATCTCATAACCAGCTACTGAGGAAGAGGTCAGAGACCTTGAAACGCGTATAGCGGATGGGATCCTTATATTGAAAAAGACACCTCACCATACCGGAATCATCAGCTGATCAGCACGCAGAGTTATGGACATAACCGCATAGACGGTAACTGATATTATCCCTGACTCACCATAGGAGCCTCGAACTGATCTACAAGTGAGGATTCCCTGACGCCCTGATCTCGTGGAGTGCCGGTAAAATACAGGACGCCAGCTACACGTGGGGCGCATAGAAGTCAGTTGTGAGCAGGTTTTTCATTTACCATAACGACACTGCAGAGTGGAGCTATTGGAAGCTATCCTATAGCGCTATAAAGAAACCGGGTGAGTGCACTGACCTGTGGTGGGACGCCACCACGGACTGATACGCACAAGCTGGACCCCAAATAGTGAGTAACACTGAACTTTATACTCACGGAGATACCGCATGAAATTGTGAGCCTATTCCTCCCAGCATAGACATATAACTGAGACTTTGTAGCGCTGCAAACACAGGTGTAGCGCTTATAAGGATACGAATAAGGATTGTCTATATATTTATATATTTATATATTTTATAAAAAGTTTTAATTTTTATTTTTCATTGATATATATCTGGAATCATCTAATAACAAATTGTGATATTTTACATCAGACTGGGTTATTTATATATTATACTGTTTAATTTTAATCTAATTTCATGTTATGTATGCTGTATTGTGACTTAATAAATAATTTATATAAATCGGACCAGATGTATAGCAACAGATATTGAGTGCTCACTATATTATAACATATTTTCCAAACCCCTCATTGTGGTCAGGGTGAACCACACCTTAGTTTGAGCACCTACCTTAGCTGTCTGAAGGGTGAGCCACTATAAACTTATACCATTTATCCAAGCACTATCACCTGATAGTTGAGCCCCCCTTCTGAACAACTATGGATATCTGGAGCTATATTGAAGGTCAGAAATTACGGATAGATAATTATTCATTTGAGGAATCAAATATAAGGGAAAATACTGCAGATAGATCCATAACGGAGACCTTTAGAGAACTAGAATTTTTACTCATCAAACAATTGAAACAAAGATGGGAAATTAAATCCCTAAACCGCCATTTGGAACAGGGTATTGTACCAAAGGGATTAAGACTCTCTAAGGTACCAGCACAGGATCTCTGCAGTATTAGTTTTAACAAAGAATGGGAAGATTTACTTAAATCACAATCTGTATTACTTGTGCAACTTATTATCAAAAGGAGAATAACAATATTAGAGGAAACATCTGGTAAAATAGAAGCACTAAGAGAAACTGTTGATAAATTCCCTAAGAATGAAATATTTAAAAACTGGCATGATAGAATATGCAAACAATTGGGTACAGTGGAACAAGAAATTATCTAAAAAAAAAGTAGAAAAATTTTAAATTTGGTAAAAAATGATAGAGAGATGGACAGATATAATATAATAGAAGATCGTCCAAATATTATCAAAACGCCAAACCAAAGAGAAAGAGACACAAATGAAGAAAGAACAATACAATATAATATCCCTATCACTAATAGATATGAGACACTGAATAATCCCTTTTTTTAGACCGCACACCCCCACACCACAGGATTCGAACAAGATCATCCAGACAATCACCACGGGATCACCATTATACAACACCAGCCACAGGGCACAATTACAATTTGAGACACAGGGAGGAAACACAGAGGAACAACCAGAACCAATATTTTCAGAGAGCACACCAAACACGGAATCAGCACGCACCCCACAACAGCAGAGAGAATTATGTAGAGAATTATCACAAACACGAGCACAATCAAAATTTAGAAACCAGAAAACACGAAGAGGCAAGAGAAGGAAGGGAAAGGATAAATCACAGGAGACACTAGTTGAGGAGGATGACTCTATAATAAATTTAAGTTCAGTCACTTTAACCCCGGCACAACATGCACTGTTGAACAAAGGTTTGAAATTTGCCCCCATGGCCTCACTAAGTAAATTTGACACATATATAGGGATAGAGAAATTTGTACGTAAATTATGTCTAAAAAAATACTTTTTGAAGAACCCTATAAACACAATAGGGACAACACAAGGGAAATATACACATACGAATCTCAAAGTAAAAAGTAAAACATACCCAAGACATGAAATGGGACAGGACATTATCACATTTAAGAAAAATGTAGCGGCTGATATAAGAAAAATCAAAAAGGATCCAAGAAGATTGAATAATTTGAAACCCCATGAAATTCACGCAATCAAACAATTGCAACAAAATTATAATATAACCATACGCCCAGCGGACAAAGGGGGGGCAATTGTGATTCTAGACACATGCAAATATAACATAGAATGCAGAAGACAATTAGAAGATAAAGAAACATATCTAAAATTACAAAAAGACCCTATGTTAGGATTTGTGAAATCCTTGGAGGTATATGTAGAACAAGGTGTGACAAAAGGACTTTTAAACATACAAGAATCCAAATTTATCATGGGAACACCTAAACGTACACCAGTCTTCTACATTATACCAAAGGTTCACAAAGATCCACTGAATCCTCCAGGGAGACCTATTATTTCTGGTATAGGATCATGTACATCAAATTTATCCCAGTATCTAGATAGACTACTACAACCAGTGGTAAGGAAGACATTCACCTATATTAGGGACACCACACAGATAGTGCAGATTATAGAGAATCTTGAATATGAACCAAATTGGATTCTTGGAACCCTTGATGTCAATTCCTTATATACTATAATTAAACATGAGCAGGGATTAAAAGCTTTAAACCAACAATTAACATCATATGGAAAATATCTGCCAGACCAGGTAGAATATATAGTGAAAGGGGTACAACATATCCTTAATCACAATTATTTTGTACATGATTCGGATTTCTTTCTCCAGATGATGGGCACCGCCATGGGCACCAGGTTCGCCCCCAGTTATGCCAATTTGTTCATGGCACAATGGGAGGAAGAATATATAGCACCCATACTGGGGGCGGACTTGGTGCTCTGGCGAAGGTTCATCGATGATGTGATTTTTATCTGGAGGGGAACGGAGGAACATTTAGCGTCATTTTTGGACCATATAAATCGGAATGAGAATAATATAAAATTTAGTTCTAAAATTCATAAAAAACAAATAAAGTTCTTGGATCTAACTATTATGGTGGAAGATGAAAAATTAATCTGTCAAACATATCAAAAAGAGATAGCGAGGAATAGCTATATCCTTTATACAAGCTGCCACCTCCCGAGATGGTTGCTGAATATCCCTAAGGGGCAATTCAGAAGACTACGGCGCAACTGTACAAGGGAAGAGGATTATATGAAAGAGGCTATATCCATGAAGGAACAATTTCTGACAAAAAAATACCCTCCACAACAAATAGAAAAAGCTTTAGTGGAAGTGAAAGGTATGGACAGAAAAATATTCTTTGAAGAAAAAATAGGGACCAGAATAGAAATTGACCCCAAAATAGGGGACCCAATTAGAATTGTCTTACCCTATAGTGCACAACAAAGGAAGATTGAAGCCATTATTAAAAACCATTGGCATCATGTTACAAATGATAAATTAATAGGACCATATTTAACAAATGGTCCTCAAATAGTATATACGAAAGCACCCAATCTGGCCCTTAAAGTAGCACCAACCATAAAAAATAAAAAGGAAAATACCCATAAAAATTATTTTAATCTGAAGGGTTTCTACAGGTGTAATACCTGCAGTAATTGTAAAAATACAAAATTTTCGAAAAAGACAAGTTCAATCTCTTCCACATCAAACTCATTTTCGTATGAAATAGACACCTTTTTATCATGTAATACATCAAATGTTTTATACATGATAGAATGCCCCTGTAAAAAACAATATATAGGGCGGACAAAAAGGTTATTAAAAGTTAGGATTGCTGAACACATGACTAAGATCAGAACAGGATACGAAAAGCACTCATTGTCCAAGCATTTTAAATATCACCATAATCAGGATCCCTCCCTATTAAAATTTATGGCATTCGAAAAAATAGATATACATTGGAGGGGTGGTGATAATATCTCCAATATGTCAAGACAGGAGGCAAGACGCATTTATGATTTTAACACATTATTACCTGAGGGTCTCAATGCGGATTTTGAAATATTCGGTTTTCTGTAGATCAAGGGGTGGGTGCCCCTGGCGGACGAGATATCTGTGTTTTTGCTATAAGATTGGCACCCTGATTTCTCCTTCGCTGGGAGTCCCTACCCCCTATACATCACTACGAACATGAATCACAGATGAATTCAGAATAATTTTGATTATATATTAATATTTCAATTAAATTAATATTTTAGTACATTTTAGTACCAAAAACCTTTTTAGAATTTTTTTTAACAAATATATAGAACCTATATCGAATTTTATAATTTTATATATATAAAATGTTTATTGAAATGTTTATTGGCAATTTTATGAAAATAATAAATAAAAAATTTTTAGATTATAGAATGATATTTGTTACAGAATTACATAGTACATATGAGTTAGGTCTGTCCGATGTATATGATATATATCAATGTATACAATATATATTTATAGTAGATAAAAATGCTGAATGCCCTGATTAAACAGTATGAGGAATGATTTCAAAAGCATCTCACTCCAAACCAGATTTTATAATGAGCCCTAATCAAGCAAAAGAGGTGTAACCCGTTTTAGGGTATATAAGGAAGTAAAGATGGATCTCATAACCAGCTACTGAGGAAGAGGTCAGAGACCTTGAAACGCGTATAGCGGATGGGATCCTTATATTGAAAAAGACACCTCACCATACCGGAATCATCAGCTGATCAGCACGCAGAGTTATGGACATAACCGCATAGACAGTAACTGATATTATCCCTGACTCACCATAGGAGCCTCGAACTGATCTACAAGTGAGGATTCCCTGACGCCCTGATCTCGTGGAGTGCCGGTAAAATACAGGACGCCAGCTACACGTGGGGCGCATAGAAGTCAGTTGTGAGCAGGTTTTTCATTTACCATAACGACACTGCAGAGTGGAGCTATTGGAAGCTATCCTATAGCGCTATAAAGAAACCGGGTGAGTGCACTGACCTGTGGTGGGACGCCACCACGGACTGATACGCACAAGCTGGACCCCAAATAGTGAGTAACACTAAACTTTATACTCACGGAGATACCGCATGAAATTGTGAGCCTATTCCTCCCAGCATAGACATATAACTGAGACTTTGTAGCGCTGCAAACACAGGTGTAGCGCTTATAAGGATACGAATAAGGATTGTCTATATATTTATATATAAAGTTTTAATTTTTATTTTTCATTGATATATATCTGGAATCATCTAATAACAAATTGTGATATTTTACATCAGACTGGGTTATTTATATATTATACTGTTTAATTTTAATCTAATTTCATGTTATGTATGCTGTATTGTGACTTAATAAATAATTTATATAAATCGGACCAGATGTATAGCAACAGATATTGAGTGCTCACTATATTATAACATATGAATCAAACCCCTGTATGTAGAGGGTGAATCTCACACGGTCTGAACCAGTGTAGGCTTGAATGAAATATTTCTTTGCCCAAAATGGCTGTATTTTAAATGGCTGTATTTCAGATGCCTGAATCAAACCCCTGTATGTAGAGGGTGTATCTCACACGGCCTGAACCAGTGTAGGCCTGAATGAAAAATTTCTTTACCCATAATGGCTGTATTTCAAATGGCTGCATTTCAAATACCAGAATCAAACCCCTGTATGTAGAGGGTGTATCTCAAACAGCCTGAACCAGTGTAGGCCTAAATTAAATATTTCTTACCCCAAAATTGCTGTATTTCAAATGCCTGAATAAAACCCCTGTATGTAGAGGGTGTATCTCACACGGCCTGAATCAGTGTAGGCCTCAATTAAATATTTCTTAGCACAAAATGGCTGTATTTCAAATGGCTGTATTTCAAATGCCTGAATCAAACCCCTATATGTACAGGGTGTATCTCACACGGCCTGAACCAGTGTAGGCCTAAATTAAATATTTCTTTGCACAAAATAGCTGTATTTCAAATGGCTATATTTCAAATGCCTGAATCAAACCTCTGTATGTAGAGGAAGTATCTCACACAGCCTGATTCAGTGTAGGCCGAATTAAATATTTCTTTGCCCAACAAAGCTGTTTTTCAAATGGCTGTATTTCAAATGCCTGAATCAAACCCCTGTATGTAGAGGGTGTATCTCACACGGCCTGAACCAGCGTAGGCCTCAATTAAATATTTCTTTCCCCAAAATGCCTGTATTTCAAATGGTTGTATTTCAAATCCCTGAATACAACCCCTGTATGTAGAGGGTGTATCTCACACGGCCTGAACCAGTGTAGGCCTAAATTAAATATTTCTTTGCACAAAATGGCTGTATTTCAAATCGCTATATTTCAAATGCCTGAATCAAACCCCTGTATGTAGAGGGTGTATCTCACACGGTCTGAACCAGTGTAGGCCTGAATGAAATGTTTCTTTGCCCAACAAAGCTGTATTTCAAATGGCTGTATTTCAAATGCCTGATTCAAACCCCTGTATGTATAGGGTGTATCTCACACGGTCTGAACCAGTGTAGGCCTGAATTAAATATTTCTTTGCCCAAAATGGCTGTATTTCAAATGGCTGTATTTCAAATGCCTGACTCAAACCCCTGTATGTAGAGGGTGTATCTCACACGGCCTGAACCAGTGTAGGCCTAAATTAAATATTTCTTTTCCCAAAATAGCTGTATTTCAAATGCCTGAATCAAACCCCTAAATGTAGAGGATGAATCTCACACGGTCTGAACCAGTATAGGCCTGAATTAATATTTATTTGCCCAAAAAAGCTGTATTTCAAATGGCTGTATTTACAATGCCTGAATCAAACCCCTGTATGTAGAGGGTGTATCGCACACGGCCTGAACCAGTGTAGGCTTGAATTAAATATTTCTTTCCCCAAAATGGCTGTATTTCAAATGGCTGTATTTCAAATGCCTGAATCAAACCCCTGTATGTAGAGGGTGTACCTCACACAGCCTGAACCAGTGTAGGCCTCAATTAAATATTTCTTTGCACAAAATGGCTGTATATCAAATGGCTGTATTTCAAATGCCTAAATCAAACCCCTGTATGTAGAGGGTGTATCTCACACGGCCTGAACCAGTGTAGGCCTAAATTAAATATTTCTTTCCCTAAAATGGCTACATTTCAAATGGCTGTATTTCAAATGCCTGAATCAAACCCCTGTATGTAGAGGGTGTATCTCACACGGTCTAAGCCAGTGTAGGCCTGAATGAAATATTTATTTTCCTAAAATGGCTACATTTCAAATGGCTGTATGTCAAATGCCTGAATCAAACCCCTGTATGTAGAGGGTGCATCTCACACGGTCTGAACCAGTGTAGGCCTGAATGAAATATTTCTTTGCCCAAAATGGCTGTATTTTAAATGGCTGTATTTCAGATGCCTGAATCAAACCCCTGTATGTAGAGGGTGTATCTCACACGGCCTGAACCAGTGTAGGCCTAAATAAAATATTTCTTTCCCCAAAATCCTGTATTTCAAATGCCTGAATCAAACCCCTGTATGTAGAGGGTTTATCTCACACGGTCTGAACCAATGTATGCCTGAATTAAATACTTCTTTGCCCAACAAAGCTGTATTTCAAATGGCTGTATTTCAAATGCCTGAATCAAAACCCTGTATGTAGAGGGTGTATCTCACACTGTCTAAACCAGTTTACGCCTGAATTAAATATTTCTTTCCCCAAAATGCCTGTATTTCAAATGGCTGTATGTCAAATGCCTGAATCAAACCCCTGTATGTAGAGGGTGTATCTCACACGGCCTGAACCAGTGTAGGCCTGAATTAAATATTTCTTTCCACAAAATGGCTGTATTTCAAATGGCTGTATTTCCAATGCCTATATCAAACCCCTGTGTGTAGAGGGTGTAACTCACACGGCCTGAACCAGTGTAGGCCTGATTTAAATATTTATTTCCCCAAAATGGCTGTATTTCAAATGGCTGTATTTCAAATGCCTGAATCAAACCCCTGTATGTAGAGGGTGTTTCTCACACGGTCTGAACCAGTGTAGGCCTGAATAAAATATTTCTTTGCCCAAAATGCCTGTAATTCAAATTGCTATATTTCAAATGTCTGAATCAAACCCCTGTATGTGGAGGGTGTATCTCACACGGCCTGAACCAGTGTAGGCCTAAATTAAAAATTTCTTTGCACAAAATGGCTGTATTTCAAATCGCTATATTTCAAATGCCTGTATCAAACCCCTGTATGAAGAGGGTGTATCTCACACGGTCTGAACCAGTGTAGGCCTGAATGAAATATATCTTTGCCAAACAAAGCTGTATTTCAAATGGCTGTATTTCAAATGCCTGATTCAAACCCCTGTATGTAGAGGGTGTATCTCACACGGTCTGAACCAATGTATGCCTGAATTAAATACTTCTTTGCCCAACAAAGCTGTATTTCAAATGGCTGTATTTCAAATGCCTGAATCAAAACCCTGTATGTAGAGGGTGTATCTCACACTGTCTAAACCAGTTTACGCCTGAATTAAATATTTCTTTCCCCAAAATGCCTGTATTTCAAATGGCTGTATGTCAAATGCCTGAATCAAACCCCTGTATGTAGAGGGTGTATCTCACACGGCCTGAACCAGTGTAGGCCTGAATCAAATATTTCTTTCCACAAAATGGCTGTATTTCAAATGGCTGTATTTCCAATGCCTATATCAAACCCCTGTGTGTAGAGGGTGTAACTCACACGGCCTGAACCAGTGTAGGCCTGATTTAAATATTTATTTCCCCAAAATGGCTGTATTTCAAATGGCTGTATTTCAAATGCCTGAATCAAACCCCTGTATGTAGAGGGTGTTTCTCACACGGTCTGAACCAGTGTAGGCCTGAATAAAATATTTCTTTGCCCAAAATGCCTGTAATTCAAATTGCTATATTTCAAATGTCTGAATCAAACCCCTGTATGTGGAGGGTGTATCTCACACGGCCTGAACCAGTGTAGGCCTAAATTAAATATTTATTTGCACAAAATGGCTGTATTTCAAATCGCTATATTTCAAATGCCTGAATCAAACCCCTGTATGTAGAGGGTGTATCTCACACGGTCTGAACCAGTGTAGGCCTGAATGAAATGTTTCTTTGCCCAACAAAGCTGTATTTCAAATGGCTGTATTTCAAATGCCTGATTAAAACCCCTGTATGTATAGGGTGTATCTCACACGGTCTGAACCAGTGTAGGCCTGAATTAAATATTTCTTTGCCCAAAATGGCTGTATTTCAAATGGCTGTATTTCAAATGCCTGACTCAAACCCCTGTATGTAGAGGGTGTATCTCACACGGCCTGAACCAGTGTAGGCCTAAATTAAATATTTCTTTTCCCAAAATAGCTGTATTTCAAATGCCTGAATCAAACCCCTAAATGTAGAGGATGAATCTCACACGGTCTGAACCAGTATAGGCCTGAATTAATATTTATTTGCCCAAAAAAGCTGTATTTCAAATGGCTGTATTTACAATGCCTGAATCAAACCCCTGTATGTAGAGGGTGTATCGCACACGGCCTGAACCAGTGTAGGCTTGAATTAAATATTTCTTTCCCCAAAATGGCTGTATTTCAAATGGCTGTATTTCAAATGCCTGAATCAAACCCCTGTATGTAGAGGGTGTACCTCACACAGCCTGAACCAGTGTAGGCCTCAATTAAATATTTCTTTGCACAAAATGGCTGTATATCAAATGGCTGTATTTCAAATGCCTAAATCAAACCCCTGTATGTAGAGGGTGTATCTCACACGGCCTGAACCAGTGTAGGCCTAAATTAAATATTTCTTTCCCTAAAATGGCTACATTTCAAATGGCTGTATTTCAAATGCCTGAATCAAACCCCTGTATGTAGAGGGTGTATCTCACACGGTCTAAGCCAGTGTAGGCCTGAATGAAATATTTATTTTCCTAAAATGGCTACATTTCAAATGGCTGTATGTCAAATGCCTGAATCAAACCCCTGTATGTAGAGGGTGCATCTCACACGGTCTGAACCAGTGTAGGCCTGAATGAAATATTTCTTTGCCCAAAATGGCTGTATTTTAAATGGCTGTATTTCAGATGCCTGAATCAAACCCCTGTATGTAGAGGGTGTATCTCACACGGCCTGAACCAGTGTAGGCCTAAATAAAATATTTCTTTCCCCAAAATCCTGTATTTCAAATGCCTGAATCAAACCCCTGTATGTAGAGGGTTTATCTCACACGGTCTGAACCAATGTATGCCTGAATTAAATACTTCTTTGCCCAACAAAGCTGTATTTCAAATGGCTGTATTTCAAATGCCTGAATCAAAACCCTGTATGTAGAGGGTGTATCTCACACTGTCTAAACCAGTTTACGCCTGAATTAAATATTTCTTTCCCCAAAATGCCTGTATTTCAAATGGCTGTATGTCAAATGCCTGAATCAAACCCCTGTATGTAGAGGGTGTATCTCACACGGCCTGAACCAGTGTAGGCCTGAATTAAATATTTCTTTCCACAAAATGGCTGTATTTCAAATGGCTGTATTTCCAATGCCTATATCAAACCCCTGTGTGTAGAGGGTGTAACTCACACGGCCTTAACCAGTGTAGGCCTGATTTAAATATTTATTTCCCCAAAATGGCTGTATTTCAAATGGCTGTATTTCAAATGCCTGAATCAAACCCCTGTATGTAGAGGGTGTTTCTCACACGGTCTGAACCAGTGTAGGCCTGAATAAAATATTTCTTTGCCCAAAATGCCTGTAATTCAAATTGCTATATTTCAAATGTCTGAATCAAACCCCTGTATGTGGAGGGTGTATCTCACACGGCCTGAACCAGTGTAGGCCTAAATTAAATATTTCTTTGCACAAAATGGCTGTATTTCAAATCGCTATATTTCAAATGCCTGTATCAAACCCCTGTATGAAGAGGGTGTATCTCACACGGTCTGAACCAGTGTAGGCCTGAATGAAATATATCTTTGCCAAACAAAGCTGTATTTCAAATGGCTGTATTTCAAATGCCTGATTCAAACCCCTGTATGTAGAGGGTGTATCTCACACGGTCTGAACCAATGTATGCCTGAATTAAATACTTCTTTGCCCAACAAAGCTGTATTTCAAATGGCTGTATTTCAAATGCCTGAATCAAAACCCTGTATGTAGAGGGTGTATCTCACACTGTCTAAACCAGTTTACGCCTGAATTAAATATTTCTTTCCCCAAAATGCCTGTATTTCAAATGGCTGTATGTCAAATGCCTGAATCAAACCCCTGTATGTAGAGGGTGTATCTCACACGGCCTGAACCAGTGTAGGCCTGAATTAAATATTTCTTTCCACAAAATGGCTGTATTTCAAATGGCTGTATTTCCAATGCCTATATCAAACCCCTGTGTGTAGAGGGTGTAACTCACACGGCCTGAACCAGTGTAGGCCTGATTTAAATATTTATTTCCCCAAAATGGCTGTATTTCAAATGGCTGTATTTCAAATGCCTGAATCAAACCCCTGTATGTAGAGGGTGTTTCTCACACGGTCTGAACCAGTGTAGGCCTGAATAAAATATTTCTTTGCCCAAAATGCCTGTAATTCAAATTGCTATATTTCAAATGCCTGTATCAAACCCCTGTATGAAGAGGGTGTATCTCACACGGTCTGAACCAGTGTAGGCCTGAATGAAATATATCTTTGCCAAACAAAGCTGTATTTCAAATGGCTGTATTTCAAATGCCTGATTCAAACCCCTGTATGTAGAGGGTGTATCTCACACGGTCTGAACCAGTGTAGGCCTGAATTAAATATTTCTTTGCCCAAAATGGCTGTATTTCAAATGGCTGTATTTCAAATGCCTGACTCAAACCCCTGTATGTAGAGGGTGTATCTCACACGGCCTGAACCAGTGTAGGCCTAAATTAAATATTTATTTTCCCAAAATGGCTGTATTTCAAATGCCTGAATCAAACCCCTGTATGTAGAGGGTGTATCTCACATGGTCTAAACCAGTGTAGGCCCGAATGAAATATTTCTTTGCACAAAATGGCTGTATTTCAAATAGCTGTATTTCAAATGCCTGAATCAAACCCCTGTATGTAGAGGGTTAATCTCACACGGTCTGAACCAGTGTAGGCCTGAATGAAATATTTCTTTGCCCAAAATGGCTGTATTTTAAATGGCTGTATTTCAGATGCCTGAATCAAACCCCTGTATGTTGAGGGTGTATCTCACACGGCCTGAACCAGTGTAGGCCTTAATGAAATATTTCTTTGCCCATAATGGCTGTATTTCAAATGGCTGTATTTCAAATACCAGAATAAAAACCCCTGTATGTAGAAGGTGTATCTCATACGGCCTTAACCAGTGTAAGCCTAAATTAAATATTTATTTCCCCAAAATCCTGTATTTCAAATGCCTGAATCAAACCCCTGTATGTAGAGGGTGTATCTCACACGGTCTGAACCAGTGTATGCCTGAATTAAATACTTCTTTGCCCAACAAAGCTGTATTTCAAATGGCTGTATTTCAAATGCCTGAATCTAAACCCTGTATGTAGAGGGTGTATCTCACACAGCCTTAACCAGTGTACGCCTGAATTAAATACTTCTTTCCCCAAAATGCCTGTATTTCAAATGGATGTATTTCAAATGCCTGAATCAAACCCCTGTGTGTAGAGGGTGTAACTCACACGGCCTGAACCAGTGTAGGCCTGATTTAAATATTTATTTCCCCAAAATGGCTGTATTTCAAATGGCTGTATTTCAAATGCCTGAATCAAACCCCTGTATGTAGAGGGTGTTTCTCACACGGTCTGAACCAGTGTAGGCCTGAATAAAATATTTCTTTGCCCAAAATGGCTGTAATTCAAATTGCTATATTTCAAATGTCTGAATCAAACCCCTGTATGTGGAGGGTGTATCTCACACGGCCTGAACCAGTGTAGGCCTAAATTAAATATTTCTTTGCACAAAATGGCTGTATTTCAAATCGCTATATTTCAAATGCCTGTATCAAACCCCTGTATGTAGAGGGTGTATCTCACACGGTCTGAACCAGTGTAGGCCTGAATGAAATATATCTTTGCCAAACAAAGCTGTATTTCAAATGGCTGTATTTTAAATGCCTGATTCAAACCCCTGTATGTAGAGGGTGTATCTCACACGGTCTGAACCAGTGTAGGCCTGAATTAAATATTTCTTTGCCCAAAATGGCTGTATTTCAAATGGCTGTATTTCAAATGCCTGACTCAAACCCCTGTATGTAGAGGGTGTATCTCACACGGCCTGAACCAGTGTAGGCCTAAATTAAATATTTATTTTCCCAAAATGGCTGTATTTCAAATGCCTGAATCAAACCCCTGTATGTAGAGGGTGTATCTCACATGGTCTAAACCAGTGTAGGCCCGAATGAAATATTTCTTTGCACAAAATGGCTGTATTTCAAATAGCTGTATTTCAAATGCCTGAATCAAACCCCTGTATGTAGAGGGTTAATCTCACACGGTCTGAACCAGTGTAGGCCTGAATGAAATATTTCTTTGCCCAAAATGGCTGTATTTCAAATGGCTGTATTTCAAATGCCTGAATCTAAACCCTGTATGTAGAGGGTGTATCTCACACAGCCTTAACCAGTGTACGCCTGAATTAAATACTTCTTTCCCCAAAATGCCTGTATTTCAAATGGCTGTATTTCAAATGCCTGAATCAAACCCCTGTATGTAGAGGGTGTATCTCACACGGCCTGAACCAGTGTAAGCCTGAATTAAATATTTCTTTCCCCAAAATGGCTGTATTTCAAATGCCTGAATCAAACCCCTGTAAGTAGTGGGTGTATCTCACATGGTCTGAACCAGTGTAGGCTTAAATGAAATATTTTTTTGCACAAAATGGCTGTATTTCAAATGCCTGAATTAAACCCCTGTATGTAGAGGGTGTATCTCACATGGCCTGAACCTTTGTAGGCCTGAATTCAATATTGGTGCACCAAATGGCGGTATTTTAAATGCCTGAATGAAACCCCTGTATGTAGAGGGTGTATCTCACACGGTCTGAACCAGTGTAGCCCTGAATAAAATATTTCTTTGCCCAAAATGGCTGTATTTCAAATGCCTAAATCAAGCCCCTGTATGTAGAGGGTGTATGTCACACGATCTGAACCAGTGTAGGCCTGAATGAAATACAGTCCTGATCAAAAGTTTAAGACCACTTGAAAAATGGAAAAAAATCATATTTAGCATGGCTGGATCTTAACAAGGTTCCAAGTAGAGCTTCAACATGCAAAAAGAAGAAATGGGAGTGAGACAAAACATTTTTTGAGCATTCAATTTAATGAAAACAACAAATAAACTGAAACAGGCTGTTTTTCAGCTGATCAAAAGTTTAGGACCACATGCCTTTAAAAGGCCAAATCTGTTCAAAGATGTGGATTCATTGTTATTTTCTGTCAGGTAGTCACACGTTGTGATGGCAAAGGCAAAAAACTCTCCCTTTTTGAACGTGGTCGGGTTGTTGAACTGCATAAGCAGGGTCTTTCACAGCGCGCCATCGCTGCTGAGGTGGGACGCAGTAAGACAGTCATTTGGAATTTCTTAAATGATCCTGAGGGTTATGTAACAAAAAAGTGAATTGGAAATCCCAAAAAAATTTCATCAGCACTGAGCCGGAGGATCCAATTGGCTGTCCGTCAAGACACTGGACGATCCTCGACCCAAATTAAGGCCCTTACTGGTGCTGACTGCAACCCCTTAACCATCAGACGGCATCTGAGACTGACGGGCTTCAAAAACAAAAAACGTCTTCAAAGACCTCGTCTCCTTGAACGCCACAGAACTGCTCGTTTGGACTTTGCAAGAGAGCACCAAACATGGGACATTCAAAGGTGGAAGAAAGTTTTATTCTCTGATGAGAAAAAATGTAACCTTGATGGTCCTGATGGTTTCCAACGTTACTGGCATGACAAGCAGATCCCACCTGAGATGTTTTCTACACGCCACAGTGGAGGGGGCACCATAATGGTCTGGGGTGCTTTTTCCTTCAGTGGAACAATGGAGCTTCAGGAAGTGCAAGAGCATCAAACGGCCGCTGGCTATGTCCAGATGTTGCAGAGAGCATTCCTCATGACTGAGGGCCCTCGTCTGTGTGGTATCGACTGGGTTTTTCAACAGGACAACGCTACAGTACACAATGCCCGCAGGACAAGGGAATTCTTCCAGGAGAATAACATCACTCTTTTGGCCCATCCTGCATGTTCCCCTGATCTAAATCCAATTGAGAACCTTTGGAGATGGATGGCAAGGGAAGTTTACAAAAATGGACAACAGTTCCAGACAGTAGATGGCCTTCGTGCGGCCGTCTTCACCACTTGGATAAATGTTCCCACTCACCTCATGGAAACGCTTGCATCAAGCATGCCGAAATGAATTTTTGAAGTAATGAACAATAACGGCGGAGTAACTCTTTACTGAGTTCATGTTTGGAAGTTGGATTTCTGTTTTGGGGGGGTTTCGTTTTTTTTTGGAGGTGTGGTCCTAAACTTTTGATCAGCTGAAAAACAGCCTGTTTTAGTTTATTTGTTGTTTTCATTAAATTGAATGCTCAAAAAATGTTTTGTCTCACTTTCATTTCTTCTTGTTGCATGTTGAAGCTCTACTTGAAACCTTGTTAAGATCCAGCCATGCTAAATATGATTTTTTTGCCATTTTTCAAGTTGTCTTAAACTTTTGATCAGGACTGTATTTCTTTGTACAAAATGGCTGTATTTCAAATGGCTGTATTTAAAATGCCTGAATCAAACCCCTGTATGTAGAGGGTGTATCTCACACGGTCTGAACCAGTGTAGCCCTGAATGAAATATTTCTTTGCCCAAAATGGCTGTATTTCAAATGCCTGAATCAAACCCCTGTATGTAGAGGGTGTATCTCACACGGCCTGAACCAGTGTAGGCCTAAATTCAATATTGGTGCACCAAATGGCGGTATTTCAAATGCCTGAATCAAATCCCTGTATGTAGAGGGTGTATGTCACACGATCTGAACCAGTGTAGGCCTGAATTAAATATTTCTTTGCCCAACAAAGCTGTATTTCAAATGGCTGTATTTCAAATGCCTGATTCAAACCCCTGTATGTAGAAGGTGTATCTCACACGGTCTGAACCAGTGTAGGCCTGAATGAAATATTTCTTTGCCCAAAATGGCTGTATTTCAAATGGCTGTATTTAAAATGCCTGAATCAAACCGCTGTATGTAGAGGGTGTATCTTACACGGCCTGAACCAGTGTAGGCCTGAATTAAATATTTCTTTCCCCAAAATGGCTGTATTTCAAATGGCATTATTTCAAATGCCTGAATCAAGCCCCTGTATGTAGAGGGTGTATCTCACACAGCCTGAACCAGTGTAGGCCTCAATTAAATATTTCTTTGCACAGAATGGCTGTATTTCAAATGGCTGTATTTCAAATGCCTGAATCAAACCCCTGTATGTAGAGGGTGTATCTCTCATGGCCTGAACTAATGTAGGCCTAAATTAAATATTTCTTTCCCTAAAATGGCTACATTTCAAATGGCTGTATTTCAAATGCCTGAATCAAACCCCTGTATGTAGAGGATGTATCTCACACGGTCTGAACCAGTGTAGGCCTGAATTAAATATTTCTTTGCCCAACTAAGCTGTATTTCAAATGGCTGTATTTCCAATGCCTGAATCAAATCCCTGTATGTAGAGGGTAGTGGCGTCACTAGAGGGGGCGAGGGGGGGCAATCGCCCCCCCCTATGTTGTTTTTTGCTTCCCCGGTTGCCCCCACGCTGAATACTATCTAATGAGCGATTCCATTATGGAAGCGCTCATTAGTACCGAAGGACCAGGAAGTGGTGAACGCTCTGTACTCACCACTTCCTGGTCCTCGGCTGTCGGCTGTGCAGGGCTGCGCACAGCGTGAGGGCGCTCTGTGATCTCACACTGTGCGCGCCAGTTTAGAGCACAGTCGACTGAGGAGGGAGAAAATTGCAGTCGGCGTCCGTCCAGGAGCAGGAGAGGTAAGTTTTATTTTTATAAAAAATGTGGCTGCTGGGAGCAAAATGGGGGCTAATTGGAGCCATATGGGGGCTAATTAGAGGCATATGGGGGCTAATTGGAGGCATATGGGGGCTAATAGGAGGCATATGGAGGCTAATAGGAGGCATATGGGGGCTAATTGGAGGCATATGGGGGCTATGGGGGCTAATTGGAGGCATATGGGGGCTAATAGGAGGCATATGGGGGCTAATTGGAGGCATATGGGGGCTAGTTGGAGGCATATGGGGGCTAATAGGATGCATATGGGGGCTAATTGGAGGCATATGGGGGCTAATTGGAGGCATATGAGGGCTAATTGGAGGCATATAGGGGCTAATAGGAGGCATATGGGGGCTAATTGGAGGTATATGGGGGCTAATTGGAAGCATATGGGAGCTAATAGGAGGCATATGGGGGCTAATAGGAGGCATATGGGGGCTAATTGGAGGCATATGGGGGCTAATTGGAGGCATATGGGGGCTAATTGGAGCATATGGGGGCTAATTGGAGGCATATGGGGGCTAATAGGAGGCATATGGGGCTAATTGGAGGCATATGGGGCTAATTGGAGGCATATGGGGGCTAATAGGAGGCATATGGGGCTAATTGGAGGCATATGGGGGCTAAATGGAGGCATATGGGGGCTAATAGGGGGCTAATTGGAGGCATATGGGGCTAATTGGAGGCATATGGGGGCTAATTGGAGGCATATGGGGGCTATGGGGGCTAATTGGAGGCATATGGGGGCTAGTAGGGGGCTAATTGGAGCATATGGGGGCTAATTGGAGGCATATGGGGGCTAATTAGAGGCATATGGGGGCTAATTATGCATAATGGGGGCTAATTTGAGACACAATAGGGGCTAATTAGACTATTAGAGGCATATGGGGGCTAATGAGGCATATGGGCGCTAATTAGGCATATGGGGGCTAATAAGAGGCATAATGTGAGCTAATAAGAGGCATAATGGCTTATAATAGGGCTAATGAGGCATAATGGGGGCTAATAAGAGGAATAATGGGGTCTAATGAAGCATAAGGGCTTATAATGGGGGCTAATGAGGCATAAGGGCTGATATGGGGGCTTATATGGGGGTGATAAGAGGCATAATGGGGGCTAATAAGAGGAATAATGGGAGCTAATGAGGCATAAGGGCTTATAATGGGGGCTAATGAGGCATAAGGGCTGATATGAGAGGCATAATGAGGGCTAATGAGAGGCATAATGTGTCATCAACAGATGCCCCCATAACAGTGTGTCTTCCACAGATCCACCATAACAGTGCGCCTGCGGAAGCAAGCAAAGGACGGCACAGCAGACGACTGAATAGCTTCTTTTGTAAGTAAATTGTTTTATTATAAATGTATCCCTGCATACCGCAATTCTCTCGTATTTTGTAATATTATTTATATATACTTATTTTGTTTTTGCCCCCCATTTTTGACTGTGGTATCTTTTTGCCCCCCCTATATATTGTTCCTAGAGTCGCCATTGGTCGAGGGTGTATCTCACACGGTCTGAACCAGTGTAGGCCTGAATTAAATATTTCTTTCCCAAAAATGGCTGTATTTCAAAAGGCATTATTTCAAAGGCCTGAATCAAACCCCTGTATGTATCTCACACAGCCTGAACCAGTATAGGCCTAAATTAAATATTTATTTCCCCAAAATGGCTGTATTTCAAATGGCTGTATTTCAAATGCCTGAATCAAACCCCTGTATGTAGAGGGTGTATCTCACACGGTCTGAACCAATTTAGGCCTGAATGAAATATTTATTTGCCCAAAATGGCTGTATTTCAAATGGCTGTATTTCAAATGCCTGAATCAAACCCCTGTATGTAGAGTGTGTATCTCACAGGGCCTGAACCAGTGTAGGGCTGAATTCAATATTGGTGCACTAAATGGCGGTATTTAAAATCTCTGAATGTAACCCAAATGTATTAAGGGTGTATCTCATAATGACATCTGCATCAAAGTCTGCCAACTAATTTTTTTTGGCCCAAACAAGTTTTTTTTCAGCCCAAACTGAATTTGACAGCAGTATATAAGCCTGTAATTTCACACGAGGCCTGAAAATAGTGTTTTTTGACAAAAAAGTGTATTTTTAAAACCCCAGAAAATGATGGGTGTATTTCTAGCTTAAATTGCACACTGAATTCAGATGTTGTAGATTGCCGAAAAACTGTTTTTTTGGTAACAGAATATGAAAGCTGTATATTTTAAACTTGAATTTTAACTTGCAGATCAGGAAAATACAGTTTTTTGGCAAAAAAATGTGTGTTTTTAAAACCCCAGAAAATGATGGGTGTATTTCTAGTTTAAATTGCACACTGACTAATCCAGATGTTGTAGATTGCCAAAAAAAGTGTTTTTTTGGTAACAGAATATGAAAGCTGTATATATTAAACTTGAAGTTAACACTTGCAGATCAGGAAGATACTGTTTTTTGGCAAAAAAGTGTGTTTTTAAAACGCCAGAAAATTATGGGTGTATTTCTAGCTTAAATTGCACACTGACTAATCCAGATGTTGTAGATTGCCAAAAAAGTGTTTTTTGGTAACAGAGTATAAAAGCTGTATATATTAAACTTGAATTTAACACTTGCAGATCAGGAAAATACTGTTTTTTGAATAAAAAAGTGTGTTTTTCAAAATCCAGAAAATGATGGGTGTATTTCGAGCTTAAATTGCACACTGACTAATCCAGATGTTGTAGATTGCCAAAAAAGCGTTTTTTTGGTAACATAATATGAAAGCTGTATATATTAAACTTGAATTTAACACTTGCAGATCAGGAAAATACTGTTTTTGAATAAAAAAGGGTGTTTTTCAAAACCCAGAAAATGATGGGTGTATTTCTAGCTTAAATTGCACACTGACTAATCCACATGTTGTAGATTGCAAAAAAAGTGTTTTTTTTTGTAACAGAATATGAAAGCTGTATATATTAAACTTGAATTTAACACTTGCAGATCAGGAAGATACAGTTTTTTGGCAAAAAAGTGTGTTTTTAAAACCCCAGAAAATGATGGGTGCATTTCTACCTTAAATTGCACACTGACTAATCCAGATGTTGTAGTTTGCCCAAAAAAATTGTGATTTGCAAAGTCCCAAAAGCTCAGATGCAGTGCTAGTGCACTGAGCTTGCATAAAATCGCTGCCGCCGCAGCCCACCTAACTAACAGAATTATAAAAGTTAGGTTTTTTTTGTCAATAAACTCAGGGCTGGGTCAAATGATTGTGCCCTGCACCCACACAATTATTTCTCTGTAGATCGCTGAGTTAGATTCTCTCCTATTCTCTCCCTGAAATCACAAGTCCAGCAGCATCCTCTCCCTACACTTGTAACAGCAGAGTGACGTGCAGCACTACGTGACTCAAGCTTATATAGAGGCTGGGTCACATGCTGCTCTGGCCCATCACAGACATGCCATTAATAGGCATGGCTGTGATGGCTTCTAAGGTCAGACAGTTAACCGCTTGTTGATTGGCTGCTCTGCAGCCTTTCAAAAAGCGCCAAGAAAGAGCTGAACACAGAACCCGAACTTTTACTGAAATGTTCGGGCTCAGGTCCAGGGTCCAAAAATCCTAAAGTTCGTGTTCACTCAACCCTAATTATAAGTGATAAATAACAAGGGTTTACCAAGGACAGAAGTTGTCAGACTAACCTGATTTGTTTTTATGAGGAGGTGAGTAGTAGCCTCAACAGAGAGGCAGCTGTGGATGTAGTGTTTCTGGATTTTACAAAGGTTTTTGATACTGTCCCTCATAGACGTTTAATAGGTAAAGTAAGGTCTTTTAATCTTTCTTCATAACTAAGACCCTCGATATCCCTTATCAGTTTAGTCGCTCTTCTCTGTATTTTTTCCTGCTGCAGAGCGTCCTTTCTATGGACTTGTGCCCAGAACTAAACTGCATATTCCAGATAAGGCCGCACCAACGCTTTGTAAAGTAGTAATATTACATCCTTGCCCTGCGAGTCCATGCCTTGTTTAATGCATCACAATATCCTGGTGGCCTTAGAAGCTGCTGATTGACATTGTTTGCTGTTATTTGATCTACCATCTACAAGGACACCCAAATCCTTCTCTATAAGTGACTCTCCCAGTACTACTTCACCTAGGACATATGTAGCACAGAGATTATTACTACCAAGATGCATAACTTTACATTTATCCACATTGAACCTCATTTGTCAAGTTGATGCCCAATCACTCAGAGTGTTCAAGTCAGCTTGTAGTTTATGGACATTTTCCATAGACTGTACAGTACTGCATAGCTTGGTTTCATCTGCAAAAATAGAAATGGTGCTATTAATCCTATCCTCGATATCATTAATAAATAAATTAAATAATAGAGGGCCCAGCACTGAACCCTGGGGTACACCACTTATAAACCAGGACCATTCTGAATAGTAATTATTGACCAGAACTCTCTGGACACTGTCCTTCAACCAGTTTTTAATCCAATTACAAACTATATTTTCCAAGCCTATAGAATTGAATTTATTTAGTCTTCAGAAGAGACGTCTAAGGGGGGACATAATTAATCTATGCAAATATATAAATGGGATATACAAAAAATACGGTGAAAAACTGTTCCATGTAAAATGCCCTCAAAATACAAGGGGGCACTGCCTCCGACTGGAGAAAAAAAAGTTCAGTCTTCAGAAATGTCAAAGCTTCTTTACTGATAGAACTGTGAATCTGTGGAATAGACTTCCTCAGGACGTGGTCACAGCAGGAACAATGGACAGTTTTAAAAAGGGTTTAGATTTCTTAAAAGTTAACAACATTAATGCTTATGAAAACGTGTAGAAATCTGAGTCTCAGTTCCTTCTGGGATTTGCGTCCCCACCTATCCCTTGGTTGAACTTGATGGACTTATGTCTTTTTTCAACTGTATCAACTATATAACTATGTATGTAACTGTGACAAACTGCCATTTGCCACTGGGCATTGTAGAAAACTTATGGCTAGCCTCCTGCCCTACGACTATGGCCCCGGGACATATTACCCTTCAAGAACAGTGTAACAGAACTATGCCGCATGTCTGGACTGTTAATAGGACCGAACGCGGTTGGAATTTGTGACAGACCCATCCGTGTGGATTTAAAAATGGCACCCAGATAGCTCATTTTATTGTATTTGTGTACTCTGAGCGGCATTCCCCTAATGATATGCCCTCAGACTTGAGCTATCTGGGAATAGGTGAAATGTCTGTGTTTGCTGGGAGGGTGTGACATTGTGTGTTTGGGTGGTGATTCCTGTCCTGTTGTTCCCACATGTGTATTGGTGATTTCCCTTTGTCCTGAGAGATAATTGAATTGCTCTTCGGGTGTCTCCAGGGCAGAGAGGAGGAAACCATGATGCATTGTGGGGATGTGTTGTGTCTGTGTATCCTGAGTGCTATGTATCTGTCCTGTGTCACAGTCCTCCTTCTGGTCCCCTAGGGGCGTGTACACCAGATGGGGACCTGCATAAATACAGGCAGGTAGCCCTCAATAAAGTGTTCATGTTCTTCTTGATCCCTCAAAACGTAGCCTTGTCTCGTTATTGGAGGGAATTGCTGTATCACGCTGGGGATTGCTATGCTCTGCATATTCCCTGGAGCTTTAATCTCTTTCTTCTTGTCCCTGATACCCTTTCCTGGAGGAGAGATCTTTCCCACACGGTCCTGAATGCTGGAGGTTCATTTAGGGTGGAAGGAAGACGGCGCGGCTCCAGCTAAGCTACGGCGGTTGTGGAGTCTGCGGTGGTTGTGGTGTCCAGTGCGGTGCTTGTGGTCCTCGGCGCAAGCTAGGCAGCGTCCATTAACGGAAGGAGATCCGTTACATTGGTGGCAAGCGGTGGGATGGCTTCCCTAGTGCAAGGAGCAGCATCCTGGGAACACCAAGCAAAACTGGAATATTGGTATAGTCATGTACGGTTTGACGCTATACTGAAGAGGCGGTTGGCTATCTACGGGCCCACCTAACAGAGGAACTTGTACCGAAAGTGAGGAGAGAACTGGAGGAGTATCTGCAGAAGGAAGCAGAATATCGGGCAGAGATAGCGAAGTATTCCGTCCCTGCACCCCAGCAAAAGCGTGAGTTACAGGGGGCCGAAGGTGTCGTCCTTCCCCCCCAGCGGCAGTGTGTACCCCAGGGGGCCGAAGGTGTCGTCCTTCCCCCCCAGTGGCAGTGTGAACCCCAGGGAGCTGAAGGTGTCGTCCTTCCTCCCCAGCGGCAGTGTGTGTTACAGGGAGCTGAAGGTGCCCTCCTTCCTCCCCAGCGGCAGTGTGTACCCCAGGGGGCCGAAGGTGTCGTCCTTTCCCCCCAGCGGCAGTGTGAACCCCAGGGAGCTGAAGGTGTCGTCCTTCTTCCCCAGCGGCAGTGTGTTACTGTCACAGCCAGACAGCTGAGAAGCGCTCACAGGAGCTTCTCAGATCCTCCTCCTTGAATTTCTTTGTTTTGGTTTAGTTTCTCATCTCGTTAGTCTATCTCAGCTGTCATGCAGTCAGACTGATCGCTACCCTTTAAGTTCCTCCCCATAATGCAGTAGTGTGCGGCTGATACAACTTCCTGAAGTGTGTGTGCATGCTGTTCCCAGTTCCCAGTTCCCAGTTCCCAGTTCCCAGTCCTCAGTCCTCAGTCCTCAGTCGTCTGCAGATAAGTGCTGTTTATGTATTTATGTTTTTGTCTTTTCTGGATCCAGGTGACCCTGACTCCCTCCGTGTCAGTGTAGGGAGCCGGTGGTCGTGTCCCTTCGCTATTGTAGGGTCTTCAGGTAATAGATAGCCGAGGAACGTGGATATGCGGCCATCCACCTTTGGGGTGTTCGCATAGGCTGAGCAGTGAGGGAGAGCGGCAGGTCTATTGCAGGGGTCTCCCTTTGTTCCTTAGTTGTGGATCCAGAGAGACATTGTTTATATGGTTTTGTCTTGTTTCCTGTACACCATCCGTGACATTATCAGCCGCCAAAACCGTCTCAAGCATGGATCCGGTTTCACTTTTGGCTGAACGCCTCCAGTGTCTTTCATTGGAGGTAGCTGATCTCCGTAGGATTTTTTCTCAGTTTCAAGTGACCGGTTCAGCTTGCGTTCATGGAGTTTGTGCTGAGCCCAAGGTCTCGCTCCCGGATACGTTCTCTGGGGGTAGTGAGAATTTTGTGCGTTTTAAAGAGGCTTGTAAACTCCATTTTCGCCTTCTTCCCCATTCTTCTGGTAAAGAAGAACGGAGGGTGGGGATCATTGTATCGCTGCTCAGGGGTAACGCTCAGTCTTGGGCCTTTTCGCTACCGGAGGGGGCACGGCCCCTCCGCTCAGTGGATGAATTCTTTTTAGCCCTGGGTCAGATATATGATGATCCGGATCGTATTGCTCTGGCTGAGTCTAGACTACGTCTGTTATGCCAGGGTAAACAATCCGCAGAGATATACTGCTCCGAATTTCGGAGATGGGCAGCTGATACTGGTTGGAATGATGCTGCACTCCGAAGTCAATTTTGCCATGGTCTTTCAGAGGGATTGAAAGATGCATTTTCCTTTCATGAGAGGCCTATCTCCTTGGACTCTGCTATGTCTCAGGCCGTTCGTATTGACAGGCGTCTTAGAGAGAGACGAGAGATCTCTCCTTCCTGTCCTACTCAGTCTCGGAACAGTGCAGCAGTCTCATTCTGTGCGCAGGAGTCTCAGTCGCTGTCAGCCCCTTCTGAGCAGGAGCCCATGCAGCTGGGGTTGATTGCATCTGACAATAGAAGATTCAGCCCGCATGGGAGGGTTTGTTTTTGTTGTGGAGGTATAAATCATTTGGCAAATGTTTGTCCCTCAAGGAGATTCAGGCAGTTTTCTGGGAGTAATAAAGAGACAAAAAGGAAAAAATCTCTTAAAAATGTTCCGTCTGTTACTATTGGCAGGGTTGAGGCGGAAATTGAAGGTTTTCCGTTTGCTTGTAGTTCCCGTTTTGTCCTGCCTGCTAGGGTGGCGCTAGAGAGCAAGAGCATTTTTTGTGAGATTTTTGTGGATAGTGGAGCAGCTGTCAACCTCATTGATAGTCAATTTGCAATAACTCATGGTTTCCAGGTATGCATTTTGGGAAGGGATATTCCTGTTTTTGCTATTGATTCAGCTCCACTTTCTCAGAAATCATTAAAGGGCATAGTTCACAATATCCGTTTAATTGTGAGTGATGCTCATGTTGAGGATGTGTCATGTTTTGTCCTTAGCGGTTTGCCTACTCCTCTAGTGTTGGGGCTACCCTGGCTCACTAAACATAACCCCACCATTGATTGGCAAGCGAGGCAAATAAATGGTTGGAGTGACTTTTGCAGAGAGAATTGCCTCATAACATCTGTTTCTGAGGTTTCTACTAAGACTGTACCACCTTTCCTCTCTGAATTTTTGGATGTCTTCTCTGAGAGTGGAGTTCAGGGTTTGCCTCCGCACAGGGAGTATGATTGCCCTATTAATCTTATCCCAGGCGCCAAGCTGCCTAAATCTCGTTTATACAATCTCTCCCAACCTGAGAGGGTCGCTATGCGGGCTTATATCTCTGAGAGTTTGAGAAAAGGACACATACGACCCTCGAAGTCACCTGTTGCCGCTGGTTTTTTCTTTGTTAAGAAAAAAGATGGTTCTTTAAGACCTTGTCTGGATTTCAGGGAGCTGAACAGTATCACTATTCGTGATCCTTATCCGCTTCCTCTGATCCCGGACCTGTTTAACCAGGTTGTTGGGGCTAAAGTCTTTTCCAAATTAGACCTAAGAGGGGCATACAACCTGGTTAGGGTCAGAGAAGGAGACGAATGGAAGATGGCTTTCAATACCCCTGAGGGCCATTTTGAGAATTTGGTTATGCCTTTTTGTTTGATGAATGCCCCAGCCGTTTTTCAGCATTTCGTCAACAGCATTTTTTATCATTTAATGGGAAAATTTGTATTAGTGTATTTGGATGACATTTTGATTTTTTCTCCTGATTTCAAGACTCATAAGGAACACTTACGTCAGGTCTTGCTCATTCTGCGGGAGAATAAATTATATGCGAAACTGGAAAAATGTGTGTTTGCAGTTCCAGAAATCCAATTTCTGGGGTTTCTTATCTCCGCTTCTGGTTTTCGCATGGACCCCGAGAAGGTCCGCGCTGTGCTTGAGTGGGAGCTTCCTGAGAACCAGAAGGCGCTGATGCGTTTTTTGGGCTTTGCCAATTATTACAGGAAATTTATTTTGAATTATTCCTCTGTTGTTAAACCACTCACTGATATGACCAGAAAGGGGGTAGATTTTTCTTCCTGGTCGGTAGAGGCGCGTAAGGCCTTTTCTAATATCAAGGAGAGTTTTGCTTCCGCTCCCATCCTAGTACAACCTGATATTTCGTTACCCTTCATAGTTGAGGTTAATGCTTCTGAGGTAGGGGTGGGTGCGGTCTTGTCTCAGGGTTCCTCTCCTGACAAATGGCAACCGTGTACCTTTTTCTCAAAGAAACTCTCCTCCGCAGAGAGAAATTATGATGTGGGAGATAGGGAATTGTTGGCCATCAAGTTGGCTTTTGAGGAATGGCGCCATTGGCTAGAGGGAGCCAGACACCCTATTACCCTGTTTACTGACCATAAAAATCTGGCCTATTTGGAGTCAGCCAAGCGTCTGAACCCGAGACAGGCCAGATGGTCTTGGTTCTTTTCAAGGTTTAATTTTGTTGTTACGTTCCGCCCTGGCGTTAAGAATGTGAAGGCAGATGCCCTGTCACGTTGTTTTCCAGGAGGTGGGAATTTTGAAGACCCGAGTCCCATTTTGGCTGAAGGTGTGGTGGTCTCTGCTCTTTTTCCTGAATTGGAGGCAGAGGTGCAGGCAGCCCAGTCAGAAGCTCCTGATCTTTGTCCTCCTGGGAGGTTGTTTGTGCCTCTCGCTTTGAGACACAAGATTTTTAAAGAACACCACGACACAGTCCTTGCTGGGCACCCGGGGGCAAGAGCCACACTGGATCTCATCGCTCGGAGATTCTGGTGGCCTGCGCTTCGTAAGTCGGTTGAGGGTTTTGTGGCAGCTTGCGAGACTTGCGCTCGTGCCAAGGTCCCTCATTCACGGCCATCAGGTCCTCTCCTTCCTTTGCCCATTCCTTCCCGTCCTTGGACACATCTGTCCATGGACTTCATAACGGACTTGCCTCGTTCCTCGGGGAAGTCTGTGATTCTGGTGGTGGTGGACCGTTTTAGCAAAATGGTGCATTTTATCCCTTTCCCTGGTTTGCCCAATGCTAAGACGCTGGCGCAGGCATTTATTGACCACATTGTCAAATTGCATGGGATTCCTTCAGACATAGTCTCTGATAGGGGCACGCAGTTTGTTTCCAGATTCTGGAAGGCTTTCTGTTCTCGCTTGGGGGTTCGGTTGTCATTCTCTTCTGCTTTCCATCCGCAGTCGAATGGCCAGACAGAGCGCGTCAATCAGAATCTGGAGACATATCTGCGCTGTTTTGTGGCGGAGAATCAGGAGGATTGGTGTTCTTTTTTGTCCCTTGCTGAGTTTGCTTTAAATAACCGTCGTCAGGAGTCCTCTGATAAGTCACCATTTTTTGGTGCATATGGGTTCCATCCGCAGTTTGGGACTTTCTCGGGAGAGGGCTCTTCTGGTTTGCCTATTGAGGACAGATTCTCCTCGTCTTTGTCATCTATTTGGCAAAAGATTCAGGATAATCTAAAGAGCATGAGTGAGAGATATAAGCGTGTGGCGGATAAGAGACGTGTGCCTGGTCCGGACCTGAATGTTGGTGATCTGGTGTGGTTGTCTACCAAGAATATCAAATTGAAGGTTCCCTCCTGGAAGTTGGGTCCTAGGTTTATTGGGCCTTACAAGATCCTGTCTGTCATCAATCCTGTTGCCTACCGTCTTGATCTTCCTCAGACTTGGAAGATCCATAATGTTTTTCATAAGTCCTTATTGAAACCTTATGTTCAACCTATTGTACCCTCGCCTTTGCCTCCTCCTCCGATTATGGTTGATGGAAATCTTGAATTTCAGGTCTCTAGGATTGTGGATTCTCGTCTTGTCCGCGGTTCCCTCCAGTACCTCGTTCACTGGGAGGGTTATGGTCCTGAGGAGAGGATGTGGGTCCCAGTGACGGACATTAAGGCCTCTCGTCTCATCAGGGCTTTCCATAGGTCCCATCCTGAGAAGGTGGGCCCTGAGTGTCCGGAGTCCACTCCTAGAGGGAGGGGTACTGTCACAGCCAGACAGCTGAGAAGCGCTCACAGGAGCTTCTCAGATCCTCCTCCTTGAATTTCTTTGTTTTGGTTTAGTTTCTCATCTCGTTAGTCTATCTCAGCTGTCATGCAGTCAGACTGATCGCTACCCTTTAAGTTCCTCCCCATAATGCAGTAGTGTGCGGCTGATACAACTTCCTGGAGTGTGTGTGCATGCTGTTCCCAGTTCCCAGTTCCCAGTTCCCAGTTCCCAGTCCTCAGTCCTCAGTCGTCAGTCGTCTGCAGATAAGTGCTGTTTATGTATTTATGTTTTTGTCTTTTCTGGATCCAGGTGACTCCCTCCGTGTCAGTGTAGGGAGCCGGTGGTCGTGTCCCTTCACTATTGTAGGGTCTTCAGGTAATAGATAGCCGAGGAACGTGGATATGCGGCCATCCACCTTTGGGGTGTTCGCATAGGCTGAGCAGTGAGGGAGAGCGGCAGGTCTATTGCAGGGGTCTCCCTTTGTTCCTTAGTTGTGGATCCAGAGAGACATTGTTTATATGGTTTTGTCTTGTTTCCTGTACACCATCCGTGACAGTTACAGGGAGCTAAAGGTGCCCTCCTTCCCCCCCAGCGGCAGTGTGTACCCCAGGGAGCTGAAGGTGTCGTCCTTCCTCCCCAGCGGCAACCTGTGTTTCAGGGAGAGGAGCGCAGCACCCTCTCTCCCCAGCGGCAGCTTACCATAACAAGGGGAGACACCAATCGCCCAGACGGCGCAGATGGGACCGTGGTCTCTGCGCCTGACCTACCGGGATGCTGGACAGCCTGTCCAGATCCCCCACGACCCTCACCAGGACAACAGGAGGAGGGGGTAAGTATAAATTCCCCTCCCCTGTTAACTCTTAACGTGGCCTCAGGGTTAACAGAGGCGATGTTAACCCCTACTGACTCCCATGTTCCTCTGGCTACTGAGCCGGACTATGGTCTCAGCACCCCAGCAGAAGAGCTGGCAGCTGGGCAGAGTGCAGTCGGCCTCTGCCCTCCCTCAAGTCCCCACAGCAAAATACCCAGGTGCAGTAACTGTTTCTTGTGGGTGGGTCACCCTTGTACCTGTTTGTTGTGGGTGGGCTACTCAGGCATTTGGTTACTGTGGGTTGGTGGATCGACTAACGGAGGCACTGACCGACAGAAGGTCAGGTGCCTGGTTAGTCTTCCCCCCAAAGGGGAGATGTGTGACAAACTGCCATTTGCCACTGGGCATTGTAGAAAACTTATGGCTAGCCTCCTGCCCTACGACTATGGCCCCGGGACATATTACCCTTCAAGAACAGTGTAACAGAACTATGCCGCATGTCTGGACTGTTAATAGGACCGAACGCGGTTGGAATTTGCGACAGACCCATCCGTATGGATTTAAAAATGGCACCCAGATAGCTCATTTTATTGTATTTGTGTACTCTGAGCGGCATTCCCCTAATGATATGCCCTCAGACTTGAGCATCTGGGAATAGGTTAAATGTGTGTGTTTGCTGGAAGGGTGTGACATTGTGTGCTTGGGTGGTGATTCCTGTCCTGTTGTTCCCACATGTGTATTGGTGATTTCCCTTTGTCCTGAGAGATAATTGAATTGCTCTTCGGGTGTCTCCAGGGCAGAGAGGAGGAAACCATGATGATGCATTGTGGGGATGTGTTGTGTCTGTGTATCCTGAGTGCTACGTATCTGTCCTGTATCACAGTCCTCCTTCTGATCCCCTAGGGGCATGTACACCAGATGGGGACCTGCATAAATACGGGCGGGTAGCCCTCAATAAAGTGTTCATGTTCTTCTTGATCCCTCAAAACGTAGCCTTGTCTCGTTATTGGAGGGAATTGCTGTATCACGCTGGGGATTGCTATGCTCTGCATATTCCCTGGAGCTTTAATCTCTTTCTTCTTGTCCCTGATACCCTCTCCTGGAGGAGAGATCTTTCCCACACGGTCCTGAATGCTGGAGGTTCATTCAGGGTGGAAGGAAGAAGACGCGGCTCCAGTTAAGCTACGGCGGTTGTGGAGTCTGAGGTGGTTGTGGTGTCCAGTGCGGTGCTTGTGGTCCTCGGCGCAAGCTAGGAAGCGTCCATTAACGGAAGGTGATCCGTTACAGTAACTATGCAAGTTATTGAAAATGACAAATGACCAGGTAAGCAAAAAAATATATAAAGTAAAAAAAAGTCAGAAGCATGCCCTTTTGGCTTGACATTCTGCTACTGGGCCTATTAAAAGTTTAAACAATTGAAACCAGTTTTGCTTTTTATTTGAAATCTCAAGAAGAATGGTCTATGTGTTCTCATGCTATTCAGATGGGTGATCTAAGGACAAATTCTGGGTACCAGGTGGTTTAATGATAGTTTAATGCAACAGTGAATTACGCCTTCTACAGCGGTTGATGCCTCTGGCAGAACACTGAATGACTTCACAGCTGACATATTTGTTCTATTCCTCTCGGTGCCTTGTTCAAAAAATGCATCTTTTTCACTTCAGGAAACTGTAGTAGCCTGATATATCCATGTTATAGTTAAACTCAAAAATATGAGGATTTACAGACAAGGAGATAACACAAAATATATGGGAAAGCAAAAGCAATCTGGAATTGGAAGTGTTGTCCTGAATATAGTACTATTTCACAGAAAGAGAGAGAAAAAATGATAAAAAGGAAAAACATAAAAACAAGGTAAATCAGAGATTAAATGACTCAAATTTATTGATAATGTTTGACACTGGTTCATTTATTCTACAGTATAAATTTGTTAACGACAGATTAAGATGTGAAGTTAATATATCATAAACTTCAGTATATTATACATACTTCATAGAAGTCAACGTGGAGTTTAAAGTAATGAGAAAGCAGTGAGAGACCCCAGAAGTCTAATATGTACTCCCTTTGGCCCTTTCAAGGCTACATGCTTATTAAAAATGTATATTTTTCATAAATTACATATTATTTCATCAATTGGTATTGCCATGGTGACCTACATCTACCAGTTTGGGGCAGAATACATACAAAGGTTTGGTTAGAACAAGACACTGTAACACCAATGTACCCTCTGTGCTAGAAACAATAGTCTTAGCCTACATATATTGTTTGGCACCTCCAATATTGTTCACCTGGGAAACAACAAGTAAAATTCTGTGAGTGAAAAAGTTTACCACCAATCTGATCTGCCGGAAAAAACTGAATAAAGGAGACTTAACTAATTTATGGATTTTGCAGAGGTTTGATTTATATTATTTTCTAGGTTGTGAACTTACTACCTGTACCTTCCAAAGATGACATTGTAATACGATAATTTAGTGTATTACAGTAAAAGGCAACAACACATTATAATGCTGGAGGCAGATAATACAGGATCACATTGATCAATTATGGGGCTGCACACCGATTCCTTGGTATCAAGGTACCCCTCCAAAAATCACTCACCTCCCTGAGAAATAATGCAAAACAGGAAAAGTGGAATAGTTTTGTATCAATCCATGCACTTTTAGGGGGTATTTTACGATTGCAAAGATTATTTGCGTCGCAATCTGAGATTTTTCCCTGCTCAAGACAGATCTAAAAAAGTGGGAGTGGCATGGGCGGGAAAAAAGACAGGCCAGCAGGCTCTTCTTATTCATCATTTTCTATGCCTCTTTTAGGCGTATATATAACTTCGGCATGTCCACCGCCAGCGCATTGGCTTATTAAGACCAGCGTCTAAACCGCAGGTCTTAACCCTTAGGTTTTTTATTGAGTTATAACTTTTTTATATTTTCGTTCACATACAGTAGCTGTATGGGGGCTTATTTTTGCAGGACATGTTGTACTTTCCAATGTCACCATTAATTATGGCATATAGAGATGAGGGAATCGAAGCTGACGAAGTAGAATTAGATCTGAATTTCAGGAAAAATTCAATTCACACCGAATCCGAATTTCCTCACACTTTGTGGTAACGAATCACATTTAAAATGGCTGCTGCACGTGTGAAGACATGGAGCAAGGAACTCTGGGATGGCGGGATCACCCATAATGCCATGCATGCAGCCAATCAGCAGCCAGCCCTGTGAATGATGTCACAGCCCTATAAATAGCCTCAGCCATCTTGGATTCTGCCATTTTCCAGTGTACTTAGTGCAGGGAGAGACGTCAGCAGGCGCTAGGGACAGTGGTAGAAAAAACTTCATTGTGCTAAAAAAATTATTTACAAGTGCATAGAAAGATTATTTAAGGTGTAGGGAAAGGATAAGGAGGAATCATTCTATAGCATTTATGTTGAACAGGGTTCATTAGGGGAGGTTACAGCCTGGGTAATAGGAACAATCCTATTACACCTTGCTGCACTGACTGGGGATCCAAATTGCCATTATACAGCTCTGTAATTCCAGCATACCGTTCTTGTTATTGGGGTGTTACAGCCATTAACAGAGTTTATTACAAGGAAATATTTCTACGTCTTATTTGCCCTTGTGTGGTGCAGTTATATGTTCTAAAGCAGTTTTTGGCTTGTATTAGTGGGAAAAAAGGGCTTATTAGCCGTTGTGTGGTGAAGGGCTAAAATTACAGCCCTTTTTGTCATGTATTAGTAGCAAAAGAAAAATATATTTGCTGTTCAGCGTGCAGTTATATATTCTAAAGGCAGATGCTCAACAGACAGGATACGTTTTTTGGGGGTTATTGTTCTGACGGATCAGAGGAAGGGCAAAATAATTAGTGACGTCAACACAAACTTACTGCTGACACCCTCTCCACTCTGTCGGTGGGCTCTACTTGTATAAGCATTTAATAGAACAGGTTCTGTAGACAGTGTAAAAGGAGTGCGCTTTTTCTTGACACTAACATTGACCTGTAAGGCTGAGTTCATACTTGAGTTATTTGGTCAGTTTTGGCCCCCGTGACTGCCCAAATAAGTGAAGTGTGCAGTGATTCTAAGAGCGATGCCTGTCATCTGCATGTCATACTGACTCACAGTATTGTTTCACTACCACAGCAGACTCCCTATGCGTGTTACTGCAAGGTACAGTGTTCTACACCACTGTAAAGGCTCTCTGCAGCCAGGAAATAGCCATTTTTTAACGCAATTCGCCGCAATTTAATTCGCATCAAACCAAATGTTTTCAGAAAATTCGCTCATCTCTAATGGCATACAATGTAGTGGAAAGTGGTTTAAAAATTCCAAGTGAGTTGGAATTAGAAAAAAAATGCACCACCGTTTTACGGGTTTTGTTCCCATGGCATTTTGTTTGCAGCAAAACTGATCCATGCCTTTCATTCTCTGGGTCAGTACGATTACAATGAAACCCCTTACATATAGGTTTTTTATGTCTAAATAGTGTAAAAATACATTTAGATTTTGACCATATTACCATATTCTGACCCCCATAACTTTTTTATAGTTAGATCTACTGAGCTGTGTGGGGGCTCATTTTTTGCGGGACAATCTTTAGTTTTAATTGATTTTAGAGTGTAAGTGAATTTTTTATCACATTTTATAAAAAAAAATTTGGGTAAGAGAAACAATGAAAAAATGGTAAATTGGCCATTTTGACCGTTTTTCAATTACGTCATTCGCTGTATTGGAAATATATTTTTATAGTACGGGCGTTTTCGGTCACGGTGATACCCATGATGTTTATATTTTTTGTTATTCATGTATTTATTTTTTTATTATACGGAAAGGTGGGTATTTTAAATTTTTTTAGAAATTTTTACGTTTTTTGAAATTGCAGCTTTGATTCCCTCAGCCTCTTCAGCGAGGCTGAGTGTATTGAAATCAATTACCGGCATCCTCACTGGCCGCAGAGGATGCCGGTAAGAAGCCCAGAAGCGCATCACCCTTTAGATGCCGTGATCTCACTTGATCATGGCATCCAAAGACTTTAATTACCGCGATTAGCATTATTGGTGGGTCTTTGCTGTTTGAAACAGCGGAGACCCGCAGACCATGACGCCCGCTGCACGTGACAGCGAGCGCCATTTTTGCCTATTGCTCCAGCACCGTACATGTACGGCGCTGGTAGCGAAATGGTTAATAAATGACTCCATTACTGTTTTCTCAGGTTTTCCATCCAGTATTGTGTAGTGTGTATCCTAACCTAAGAAACACTCATTGACAAAAAAACATAGTGCATACTGATAGAAATATCTAATTGCCGCAAAACTCAGCATGTAGTTATGTCTCAGGTGAGGTCTGATTAGACAATGGAACTTGCCACAAGAGGGAGTAAAATTGCTTCCACATTGCTCTATAAAAAAAGGTTCTCAGAGACTACTTTTAGGTAATGTAGCTCTTGGATAGTTGACTGCTAGACGTGCCTCTATGACTGTCACACTCGTGTGTGGTAGGAAAACACCACACCGTGCATAGAAGGGAAAAGGGGATACCGGAATAATGCCTGGAAACTAGGGAAGGAAAATGTATACCTCCTACAGAAAACCTTAACTCCAGTCCTGACAGATTACTAGTATAAACAGGTCCCAAAGGTAGGCAAGTTCCAACACCGGATATCTAGAATCCTATCTCACCCTATAGAACCCTGGAACTAATGTCAGGACTGAGTCTACCTGTTCTTCCAAAGGGATGGACGAACAGGAGTCTCCTTCAGGCCTATTGACAAACAACAGGGAAAGGCAACACACACACATATATATAAACAAAATACAAAAGGGAAAGGAAACACTTATCTTCAATGAAGCTTTGAAATTGCGGGTGAAACCCATATGCCCCCAAAAACTGTGACTTACCAGTGGACTTCTGTCTACGATTGTTTATTGCAATCTCTGCCAAATTCAAAAACGAGGACCATTCCTCTTGGTTCTCAGAGACAAAACATCTTAAGTAAGTCTCCAGTTTCTGATTAGTGCGCTCTGTCTGTCTATTCATCTGAGGATAAAAATCAGAAGAAAAAGACAGTTGTACCCCCAGCCGAGTAAAGAACACCATCCAGAATCTGGACACAAACTGAGTTCCATGATCGGAGACCACGTCAGAAGGATTGCCATGAAATTTTACAATGCTGCCAACAAACACTTGCGCAAGTGTTTTAGCGTTAGGTAGGCCAGGCAATGCTATAAAGTGCACCATTTTACTAAAACGATCAACTACCACCAAACGAATTAGGCAGATCAGTAATAAAATCTATAGACAAGTGAGTCTATGGTCTGGACGGGATGGGCAACCGAAGTAGAGATCCAGAAGGTTGAGTATGTGTCACCTTAGCGCGTGCACAGATACTTCAGGCCGACACATAGTCTTCAACACACTTACGCAACCCCAGCCACCAGAATCTACGAGAGATGAGGTCGGCAGTGGATCTATTCCCAGGGTGTCCCGTAAGAACCTTATAGTGATGTTCCTCATACACCTTATGACGCAATTCTATGCAACAAACAATTTCCCAGGGGGGCAAGACTCCGGTGCGTCTCCTGAGCCTCTAACACCATCACCTCTAGGTCACGGTAAAGAACGGATATCACCTCCCGACAGTATCGGACTCGGATTTTCAAAATCACAAATCTCCAGGAAAACGATGTGAGAAGGCATCTGCCTTGATGTTCTTAAGTTAACCCCAGGACGATAAGTGACAATGAAATTTTATCTGGTGAAAAACAAAGACCATCTGGCCTGCCTCGGGTTCAGTCATTTAGCCGACTCCAGGTAAACCAGATTTTTGTGATCTGTGAACACCGTGATCGGATGAATCACCCCTTCCAACCAATGACGCCACTCCTCAAAAGCCAACTTATTGGCCAGCAACTCAGAAATTACCCACATCGTAATTTCTGTCTGTGGCAGAGAGTTTTTCAGAGAAAAATGCACATGGGCACCATTTACCAGGTGACGGGCCCTGCGATAAAACTGCTCCTACCCCCACATCGGACGCATCCACTTCCACAATGAAAGGTTATGATACATCCGGCTGCACCAATATAGAGGCAGAAGAGAAGCACTCCTTAACCGCAGAAAAGGCTCGCAAGGCTGACCTCTGAGACATCCGTCTCTTTCTTAGTCATGTCAGTTAAGGGTTTCACCACTGCTGAATACATTTTCTGTAATACAGTAGTTGGTGAAACCCAAAAACCGCATAAGAACCTTCAGATTTTATCAGGATCCATTCGAAAACCTGAAGATGACAGCAGGAAGCCCAAGAATTATTCCTCGTGTACAGCAAAAATACACTTCTCTAATTTTGCGTACAATTTATTATTTCTTAGGATCTGTAACACCTGTCTAACGTGATCCTGATGAGTCTCCACGTCTGGAGAATAAATTTGTATGTCATCCAAATACACAACAAACCTCCCCACCAGGTGATGAAAAATGTAATTCACAAAATGCTGGAAAACCACAGAAGCATTGGTCAACCCAAAAGGCATAACCAGGTTATCAAAGTGACCCTCTGGGGTATTAAAAGCCGTCTTCCATTCATCCCCTTCCTTGATCCTAACCAGATTATATGCCCCCCTTAAATCCAACTTAGATAACACATTGGCATCAACAATCTGATTAAACAAATCAGGAATCAGAAGAAAGGGGGTAAGGATCACGGACAGTAATTCGATTGAGCTCACGGAAATCCAGACATGGCCTAAGAGTTCCGTCCTTTTTATTAACAAAGAAAAATCTCCACTGGAGATTTGAAAGGTCATATGTGTCCTTTAACAAAACTCTCAGTAATATACTCTCTCATGACCATTCTTTCAGGTCCAGAAAGGTTATACAACCTAGATTTGGACAATTTAGCTCTGGGAATAAGGTTGATAGGACAATCTTATTCCCGATGTGGAGGTAAATCCTGGCATCCACTTTCAGAAAATATATCGGCAAAATCAGATATAAAAGAGGGTAATGTTTTAGTGGTTAAAGCAGAAAAAGATGTATTCAGACAATTGTCAACGCAATAATCACGCCAATTCATAATCTGTCTAGCTTGCCAATCGATGGTTGGATTGTACCTGCTTAACCACGGTAAACCCAGAACCAATGGAGCAGGGAGACCCTCCAACACAAAACAAGAGATTAATTTCGGATGAAAGTCAGTCACTCTTAATCGGATATCATGCACAATCTGAGTTAAAGGTGCAGAATCAATAGCAAAAATGGAAATGTTTTTCTCGAATGCACTTGGAGACAACCTGTGCATATGGACAAACTAAGCATCAATCAGGTTCACCCCTACCCCACTGTCGATAAACACCTCAATCTCCACAGTCTTGGACTCTAGCGCCACCTCAGCAGTCAGGAGTAATCGATTACTACCAGGCAAAGACAAATGCAGATTTTCTGACTCCTGACACCCCTCCAAGAGTCAGATGGGAATTAAACGTCCCTTTTTTTTCTTTTTGAGGCTGAATGCATGGACATACATCAATAAAATGTCCTTTCTGTCCGCAGAAAAAACACACTCCCTTCCTACGACCAGAATGCTTAAAAGTGGATCCAGGAGTAGTTTCCCCTAACTGCATGGGTTCGTCCCCAGACATAAACCCAGGAGTATCTTCACCCAAAGTGTCAGAGGAAGACGATACATTATGTGATAGTACGTCCTGAGAGTGGAGGGCCCTAGATCTCTCTCTCAGGCGTCTATCAATGCGTACTGCAAGAGTCATAGCAGTTTCCAAAAACTAGACCAAAGCGTCCTTCAGCCTCTGCCTCCTTCAGCCTGATAATCACTGACAAAACTGACTACAGAGAGCCGGATCATTCCACTCCGTATCTGTAGCCCACCTCCTAAACTCAGAGCAATAGATCTCAGCAGAACTCTCTCCGTGACGAAGGCCACATAGCTTGGTCTCGGACAGGGAGGTCCGATCCGGATCATCATAGATGAGACCCAGAGCTTTGAAAAATTCATCCACCAACCGGAGAGACTGCGATCCGGTCGGCAGAGGAAAAAGCCCATGACTGAGCGTCCCCCTTAACCAACAAAATAACCACACCAACTCTCTGATTCTCATCCCCAGATGAGTGTGGACATAGTCTAAAATATAATTTGCATGCCTCCCTAAACAAAATGAAATTATCACTTCCCCAAGACAATCTGTCGAGACAGGCCTGGTAACCACCACCACCACTAGGACTAGCAGCCTGTGGTCTCTGGATCTGCGAGACGGTCGTGCGGAGGTCAGCTACCTCCAAAGACAGCTCCTGCAGCTGTTCGGCCAGTGCAGCAATAGGATCCATGGCTGTACTAAAACAAGCAAAAATGACGGTTTTGGCGGTATATAATGTCACGCTCATGTGTGGGAGGAAAATACCACACCGAGCACAGGAGGGAAAAGGGGATACCGGAATAAGGCCTGGAAACTAGGGAAGGAAAATGGACACCTCCTAGAGAAAACCCTAACTCCAGTCCTGACAGACTACTAGTATGAACAGGCCCCAAAGGTAGGCAAGTTTGTACACCAGATACCTAGAATACTATCTCACCCTATAGGACCCTGGAACTAATGTCAGGACTGAGTCTACCTGTTATACCAAAAGAAAGGATGAACAGGAGTCTCCCTCAGGCCTAATGACAAACAACAGGAAAAGGCAACACATGCACACACACACACACACACACACACACACATATACACTGCTCAAAAAAATAAAGGGAACACAAAAATAACACATCCTAGATCTGAATTAATTAAATATTCTTCTGAAATACTTTGTTCTTTACATAGTTGAATGTGCTGACAACAAAATCACACAAAAATAAAAAATGGAAATCAAATTTTTTAACCCATGGAGGTCTGGATTTGGAGTCACACTCAAAATTAAAGTGGAAAAGCACATTACAGGCTGATCCAACTTTGATGTAATGTCCTTAAAACAAGTCAAAATGAGGCTCAGTAGTGTGTGTGGCCTCCACGTGCCTGTATGACCTCCCTAAAAACGCCTGTGCATGCTCCTGATGAGGTGGCGACGTTCTCCTGAGGGATCTCCTCCCAGACCTTGACTAAAGCATCTGCCAACTCCTGGACAGTCTGAGGTGCAACGTGACGTTGGTGGATAGAGCGAGACATGATGTTCCAGATGTGCTCAATTGGATTCAGGTCTGGGGAACGGGCGGGCCAGTCCATAGCATCAATGCCTTCATCTTGCAGGAACTGACGCACTCCAGCCACATGAGGTCTAGCATTGTCTTGCATTAGGAGGAACCCAGGGCCATACCGCACCAGCATATGGTCTCACAAGGGGTCTGAGGATCTCATCTCGGTACCTAATGGCAGTCCGGCTACCTCTGGCGAGCACATGGCGGGCTGTGCGGCCCTCCGAAGAAATGCCACCCCACACCATTACTGACCCAATGCCAAACCGGTCATGCTGGAGGGTGTTGCAGGCAGCAGAACGTTCTCCACGGCGTTTCCAGACTCTGTCACATCTGTCACGTGCTCAGTGTGAACCTGCTTTCATCTGTGAAGAGCACAGGGCGCCAGTGGCGAATTTGCCAATCTTGGTGTTCTCTGGCAAATGCCAAATGTCCTGCACGGTGTTGGGCTGTAAGCACAACCCCCACCTGTGGACGTCGGGCCCTCATATCACCCTCATGGAGTCTGTTTCTGACCGTTTGAGCAGACACATGCACATTTGTGGCCTGCTGGAGGTCATTTTGCAGGGCTCTGGCAGTGCTCCTCCTGTTCCTCCTTGCACAAAGACGGAGGTAGCGGTCCTGCTGCTGGGTTGTTGCCCTCCTACGGCCTCCTCCACGTCTCCTGATGTACTGGCCTGTCTCCTGGTAGCGCCTCCATGCTCTGGACACTACGCTGACAGACACAGCAAACCTTCTTGCCACACCTCACATTGATGTGCCATCCTGGATAAGCTGCACTACCTGAGCCACTTGTGTGGGTTGTAGACTCCGTCTCATGCTACCACTAGAGTGAAAGCACCGGCAGCATTCAAAAGTGACCAAAACATCAGCCAGGAAGCATAGGAACTGAGAAGTGGTCTGTGGTTACCACCTGCAGAACCACTCCTTTATTGGGGGTGTCTTGATAATTGCCTATAATTTCCACCTGTTGTCTATTCCATTTGCACAACAGCATGTGAAATTGATTGTCACTCAGTGTTGCTTCCTAAGTGGACAGTTTGATTTCACAGAAGTGTGATTGACTTGGAGTTACATTGTGTTGTTTAAGTGTTCCCTTTATTTTTTTGAGCAGTCTATATATACATACAGTACAGACCAGAAGTTTGGACACACCTTCTCATTCAAAGAGTTTTCTTTATTTTCATGACTATGGAAATTGTAGATTCACACTGAAGGCATCAAAACTATGAATTAACACATGTGGAATTATATACATAACAAACAAGCGTGAAACAACTAAAAATATGTAATATTCTAGGTTCTTCAAAGTAGCCACCTTTTGCTTTGATCACTGCTTTGCACACTCTTGGCATTCTCTTGATGAGCTTCAAGAGGTAGTCCCCTGAAATGGTTTTCACTTCACAGGTGTGCCCTGTCAGGTTTAATAAGTGGGATTTCTTGCCTTATAAATGGGGTTGGGACCATCAGTGGCGTTGAGGAGAAGTCAGGTGGATACACAGCTGATAGTCCTACTGAATAGACTGTTAGAATTTGTATTATGGCAAGAAAAAAGCAGCTAAGTAAAGAAAAACGAGTGGCCATCATTACTTTAAGAAATGAAAGTCAGCCAGTCAGCCGAAAAATTGGGAAAACTTTGAAAGTAAGGGCTATTTGACCATGAAAGAGAGTGATGGGGTGCTGCGCCAGATGACCTGGCCTCCACAGTCACCGGACCTGAACCCAATCGAGATGGTTTGGGGTGAGCTGGACCGCAGAGTAAAGGCAAAAGGGCCAACAAGGGCTAAGCATCTCTGGGAACTCCTTCAAGACTGTTGAAAGACCATTTCAGGGGACTACCTCTTGAAGCTCATCAAGAGAATGCCAAGAGTGTGCAAAGCAGTAATCAAAGCAAAAGGTGGCTACTTCGAAGAACCTAGATTATGACATATTTTCAGTTGTTTCACACTTGTTTGTTATGTATATAATTCCATATGTGTTAATTCATAGTTTTGATGCCTTCATAGTCATGCAAATAAAGAAAACTCTTTGAATGAGAAGGTGTGTCCAAACTTTTGGTCTGTACTGTATATATATATAAACAAAATACAAAAGGGAAAGGAAACACTTATCTTCAATGAAGCTTTGGTAGCACCAGGAACAAGCCCAACAGAAGCTATAAACCCCAATGCATAGTGGGACAAACAACAATAAATAGAGAAGGTAAAATTACCACAATAGCCACACCTGGGGAAAGAAGGTGTGGCAAGCACCAGAAACAACACAGATATAATTTTATCCTAAAGAAAAACCTGTCAGATCAAACCACGTGTTGCCAGTCTCACAGATCTCCTGCCACCTGTCGCGGGTACGTCCGTATGTCTCGGTACGTCTGTGACAACGACACACTAGAAGACATTTTGCCCAGTTGAAGAATTTTCCCAAACCATTTCCCGGTGATTAGCAGCAGGAAATGTGGTGTCTTGGAGCCCATCACATGCTCTGCCATTTACAGCCAGCCACCGTCTCCTTTTTTTGCAGTGTTGTCATGAATGAGAATTCTGGACTGTTATGGACTGGAACTTTTATGTTTTTAGCACCAAATCCAGGTTCTTTTTGAGGTCCCACATTGGGTAGGTTTGAGTATTGATGCCTCATGTTGATTGCTTCAATCCTGCCTTTACCATGGAGCGATACACTGCCTGAACAGCTGGTGTGATGATCTGGGGTGCCACCGCATAAGACAGTCAGTCACCCCTAGTAGTGATATGAAGGACATCCTGTGGCCACATGTTTTGCCTCTATTGACAGGGATTCCAACTGACATTTTTCAGATTGTAATACTTCCTTGGCCTGCTCAGTCACCAGATTACTCACAAATCGAGCATTTATGGGACCAGCTGGGCAGTGGCGGATCCAGAGCCTGGTCTCGGGAGGGGCACTTCCAGATTATTTTCTGTACGCCACCACAAAACAATGGTGCTTATAGAACAGACTACACAGTGTAGAGGTATACTGTATATTGTGTGGCACAGTGTATGCTATATGTGTATAACAAACATATTTCACATGAAAACATACAATTACTTGGCTTGGCCCTTGGGGATCTCGGACACCACTTCAACACTTTGGCTGGGGGGCTCAGTGAAGCTGATGTTGTGTTGTATCCTAATGAGAAAGATTTCATAATAAGGATTTGGAGAAGGGGCAGAGGGACAGCAGAGCAGGGAGAGGCCGGTGCTGCTACTAGGGGGCTCATACCATGGGGGAGTAATAAAACCCACTATAATGCCCCCCCCAGTTAAAATAATTCTCCTTATAATGTGACAATGCAAAAAATACCCCCTTGTAATGCCCCCAGTTGAGCTACTGTCCCCATAGTGCCCCCATAATGTGCCAGTATAAAATACCCCAATATAATGCCCCCAGTAAATGCCTCCATAGTGCTCCTCTCCGCCCTTCCTCCTAGTGCCCCCCATAATGTACTAGTATAAAATGCCCCAGTAGATGCCCTCAGTGTCCCCCATAATTTGCAAGTATAAAATACCCCTTCTTAGTGCCCCCCGTAGATGACCCCATTGTACTCCTCTCCCCCCTTCCCCATAGTACCCACCATAATGTGTCCCAGTATAAAATTTTACTGTACAGTGCCCCCCATATAAAATCCCCCTTCTTTGTGGCCTCAGTAGATGCCCCTATAGTGCTCCCAATCATGTGCCAGTAATAAAAGCACTCCCCCAATCATGTGCCAGTAATAAAAGCACTCCCCTCAAACATGTGCCAGTAAAAGTATTGTATATATATATATATATATATAAAAAATAAATAAACACTTATACTTACCTCCTTGGCATAGCGACGCGATGCAGGCCTCTTCCGGCCTGTGTCCCGCACTGTACGGCTCAGAAATGTAAACCCAAAAGTGCTTTTGAACCGCCACATGACAATGACGCTGTGGAGAGAAGAGGGGATTATCTGGAAAGGTGAGATACAACTTAAAGAGATCAGAACAAAGGGCCCTCAATAACCTTAGGAATAATAAGGATATAGAAATTAAACCAGCAGATAAGGGCTCAGGAATTGTGGTTCTAAATAGGGAGGATTATAGGAAGGAGATCCTTAGACAGCTAAACGACTCCAACACCTATCAACACATTAACTATGACCCCACAGCTGAGGTAAAATCCACTTTACGTAACTTGGTATCACAAGCCCGAGAACAGAAAATAATTGAAGAGAAACTAGCAAACTTCCTGTTAATTGAGCACCCTAGAACCCCAGTATTCTATGTCCTGCCAAAGATCCATAAGAGTCTAAAAAAAAAAACAGGCCGCCCCATAGTTTCAGGATGTGATTCAGTCTTTCAACCAGCCGCAATCCTTTTGGATAAGCTCTTACGCCCCTATGCCCAATCAGGAAAATCCTTTATTTTGGACACCACCAACTTTATTAATAAAACTAAGGGTTTGGACATCCACGGAACTGATAAAATCTTGGTTACCATGGATGTCTCCAGTCTATATACGAACATTCCCACAGAGGATGGCATCAAGACTGTCATGGAGATCCTGGTACAACACCAGGAGTACTCCAATGAGGAAAATCTCTTCATCATAGAGTTACTAAGATTTGTGTTGAAAAATAACAATTTTCTGTTCGAGGATGATTTTTATTTACAGGTTTCAGGTACCGCGATGGGATGTAATGTGGCACCGACATTTGCAGTCATATATATGAATGCCTTTGAAGAACATAATGTCTATACACATCATCTGTTTCACAAATGTGTCAAGACTTGGCTACGTTATATTGATGATGTCTTTTGTTTGTGGCAGGGGTCACTAGAGGACTTGCAGAACTTCCATCTTGACCTGAACTCATCGGTGGAATCCATTGCTTTCACCTTGGAGACTAGTCAGACTAAGATTCCATTTCTCAATTGATGAGGGTTAAAAGAATTGTCTCCAATCCCGAGATAGCAGATAAAAGGTTAATTCAAATGAATAATACATTCTCTGACCGCGGGTTCCCATCTAAAGTATTGATGTAACACATGCACTGCATGAACAACACCAATAGGGATGATCTCCTGAAACCCGAATCCTCTCCTGAAAACAAACAAAACACCAGAATCCCCTGTGTGACCACCTACTCCACCTTGAGTGCTTCCATCAAAAAAATCGTAAATTGACACTGGCAGATCTTACAGAGAAGTATCCCCAGTATCTTTCATCTCTGACCACTAATGTCCTACAAACGCCTACTAGTGATGAGCGGGAGGTGCCATATTCGATTTCGCGATATTTTGTGAATATTCGATTGAATATTCGTCTTATATTCGTCGAAATCGAATATTCATCATTTTTCTATTTATCGCGAAAAATATACGATTTAATTATTTGCGTATTGCGATTTTTCTTTTGACAGTATAAGGCAACGTTCCTATGACTATGGCTAGGCTAATATGTGTATTTTACGAACATTCATAATATTGCTTTAACTTCGTCTTTTAGAATATTACGAATATTCTAAAAGACGAAGTTAGAGCAATATTACGAATATTCGTAAAATACACATATAGATTGTAATTTAGCTAATATAGTGCTATAATCTTTTTTTTTGTCAATTTTCTTTTGGCTCTTCTGAACTTCAGTTTTGGAAAATATGTACACTATTAAAAAAATTACTATAGCACTATATTAGCTAAATTGCAGTCTATATGTGTATTTTACGAATTTTCGTAATATTGCTCTAACTTCGTCTTTTAGAATATTACAAATATTCTAAAAGACGAAGTTAGAGCAATATTCCGAATATTCGTAAAATACACATATAGATTGTAATTTAGCTAATATAGTGCTATAATCTTTTTTTTTTGTCAATTTTTTTTTTGCCTCTTCTGAACTTCAGTTTTGGAAAATATGTACACTGTTAAAAAAATTACTATAGCACTATATTAGCTAAATTGCAGTCTATATGTTTATTTTACGAATTTTCGTAATATAGCTATAACTTCGTCTTTTAGAATATTACGAATATTCTAAAAGACGAAGTTAGAGCAATATTACGAATATTCGTAAAATACACATATAGATTGTAATTTAGCTAATATAGTGCTATAATCTTTTTTTTTTGTAAATTTTTTTTTGGCTCTTCTGAACTTCAGTTTTGGAAAATATGTACACTATTAAAAAAATTACTATAGCACTATATTAGCTAAATTGCAGTCTACAGTATATGTGTATTTTACGAATTTTCGTAATATTGCTCTAACTTCGTCTTTTAGAATATTACGAATATTCTAAAAGACGAAGTTAGAGCAATATTACGAATATTCGTAAAATACACATATAGACTGTAATTTAGCTAATATAGTGCTATAATCTTTTTTTTTTTTGTCCAATTTTTTTTGCCTCTTCTGAACTTCAGTTTTGGAAAATATGTACACTATTAAAAAAATTACTGTAGCACTATATTAGCTAAATTGCAGTCTATATGTGTATTTTACGAATATTTGTAATATTGCTCAAACTTCGTCTTGGTTAATATTACGAATATGCTAAAAGAAGAAGTTAGAGCAATATTACGAATAAATTTGTTATTTAGAATATTCGTCTTTATTTTTTTTTATGTGTACTGTTATTCCACTTTGGCATACTGCTCCCCGACAAGCGTCCCCGTAACCATGGGAACACCTGTGCGTTAGAATATACCATTGGATCTGAGTTTTCACGATCTCAGGGAAAACTCAGATCCGATGGTATTTTCTAACCCACAGGCGTTCCCATGGTGACGGGGACACTTGTCGGGGAGGAGTATGCGAACAACTGTACAGATAGGAAAAAAATAATGCCAAAATTCAAAATAACGAATATATTCACTATATTGCTATGTATTCGTTTTTTAGAATATTGTTCATTTTATTTTCCTTATGAAAACATGATTCCCCCCTGCTTAAGTTGCTTGTGGGCCAATGGCTTATTGACCCACAAGCAAGAAGCAGGGAGGAATCATATTTTCAGATGAAAAAAAAAACAAAACGCAAATCTCGAAGTTGCGATATTCGAGAAAAAAATGTGTTATTCGAATATTCGCGCTCAACACTAACGCCCACCCATTATTCACGACCGCTTGGTGAGATCGGATCTTGGATCTAGAAAAAATGACCCACAACGTACCATCATGGGATCACCCAACTTGGGAACTTACCCATGTTTAGGATGTGCCCAATGTGGTAACGTTACAAAAGGTAACATTTTTACGCACCCCTCATCAGGAAAGAAATACTTAATTAGAGGCCACTTCTCATGCATGACGAGCTTCGTCATTTACCTCATTAAATGTCCCTGCGGACTGGGATATATGGGTGAAACCACAAAAAAAATAAAAGACAGAATCAGCCAGCACAAGTCAAATATCCGTACTAACAAGAAGGAAGCTCCACTAGTACAGCACTTTCAGGAACATAAACATACAGCCAGCCAACTCCGTTTTCAGGTTATTGACTGGGTTTCAAATCCCTGTAGAGGGGGAAATCGCGAAGATATGTTACATTCAAGGGAAATGCATGGATCCGCCATTTGGGTACTTTGGGCCCTAGAGGCCTAAACAAGGACTA